>NC_040247.1:0-85589 GCF_001444195.1 Xiphophorus couchianus
CCATTTTATACTTGTTCATGTTTTAGTAGTTGTTCCATTTTATACCTGTTCATGTTTAGTAGTTTATGTCATTTTATACTTGTTCATGTTTAGTAGTTGTGCCATTTTATACCTGTTCACGTTTAGTAGTCATGTCATTTTATACTTGTTCATGTTTAGTAGTTGTGTCATTTTATACCTGTTCATGTTTAGTAGTCATGTCATTTTATACTTGTTCATGTTTAGTAGTTGTGCCATTTTATACCTGTTCATGTTTAGTAGTTGTGCCATTTTATACCTGTTCACGTTTAGTAGTCATGTCATTTTATACTTGTTCATGTTTAGTAGTTGTGTCATTTTATACCTGTTCATGTTTAGTAGTCATGTCATTTTATACTTGTTCATGTTTAGTAGTTATGCCATTTTATACTTGTTCATGTTTAGTAGTTGTTCCATTTTATACCTGTTCATGTTTAGTAGTTATGTCATTTTATACTTGTTCATGTTTAGTAGTTGTGCCATTTTATACTTGTTCACGTTTAGTAGTCATGTCATTTTATACTTGTTCATGTTTACTAGTTGTGCCATTTTATACTTGTTCATGCTTAGTAGTTGTGCCTATTTATACCTGTTCATGTTTAGTAATTGTGCCATTTTATACTTGTTCATGTTTAGTAGTTGTGCCATTTTATACCTGTTCATGTTTAGTAGTTATGTCATTTTATACTTGTTCATGCTTAGTAGTTATGTCATTTTATACTTGTTCATGTTTAGTAGTTGTGCCATTTTATACCTGTTCATGTTTAGTAGTTATGTCATTTTATACTTGTTCATGTTTAGTAGTTGTGCCATTTTATACCTGTTCATGTTTAGTAGTTATGTCATTTTATACTTGTTCATGTTTAGTAGTCATGTCATTTTATACTTGTTCATGTTTAGTAGTTATGTCATTTTATACTTGTTCATGCTTAGTAGATATGTCATTATATACTTGCTCATGTTTAGTAGTTGTTCCATTTTATACTTGTTCATGTTTAGTAGTCATGTCATTTTATACTTGTTCATGTTTAGTAGTTGTTCCATTTTATACTTGTTCATGTTTAGTAGTTGTGCCATTTTATACATGTTCATGTTTAGTAGTCATGTCATTTTATACTTGTTCATGTTTAGTAGTTATGCCATTTTATACTTGTTCATGTTTAGTAGTTGTTCCATTTTATACCTGTTCATGTTTAGTAGTCATGTCATTTTATACTTGTTCATGTTTAGTAGTTATGTCATTTTATACTTGTTCATGCTTAGTAGTCATGTCATTTTATACCTGTTCATGTTTAGTAGTCATGTCATTTTATACTTGTTCATGTTTAGTAGTCATGTCATTTTATACCTGTTCATGTTTAGTAGTTGTGTCATTTTATACTTGTTCATGTTTAGTAGTCATGTCATTTTATACTTGTTCATGTTTAGTAGTTATGTCATTTTATACTTGTTCATGCTTAGTAGTCATGTCATTTTATACCTGTTCATGTTTAGTAGTCATGTAATTTTATACTTGTTCATGTTTAGTAGTTGTGCCATTTTATACTTGTTCATGTTTAGTAGTTGTGCCATTTTATACCTGTTCATGTTTAGTAGTTATGTCATTTTATACTTGTTCATGCTTAGTAGTTATGTCATTTTATACTTGTTCATGTTTAGTAGTTATGTCATTTTATACTTGTTCATGTTTAGTAGTTGTGCCATTTTATACCTGTTCATGTTTAGTAGTTATGTCATTTTATACTTGTTCATGTTTAGTAGTCATGTCATTTTATACTTGTTCATGTTTAGTAGTTATGTCATTTTATACTTGCTCATGTTTAGTAGTTGTTCCATTTTATACTTGTTCATGTTTAGTAGTCATGTCATTTTATACTTGTTCATGTTTAGTAGTTGTTCCATTTTATACTTGTTCATGTTTAGTAGTTGTGCCATTTTATACATGTTCATGTTTAGTAGTTATGCCATTTTATACTTGTTCATGTTTAGTAGTTGTTCCATTTTATACCTGTTCATGTTTAGTAGTTATGTCATTTTATACTTGTTCATGTTTAGTAGTTGTGCCATTTTATACCTGTTCACGTTTAGTAGTCATGTCATTTTATACTTGTTCATGTTTAGTAGTTGTGTCATTTTATACCTGTTCATGTTTAGTAGTTGTGCCATTTTATACCTGTTCACGTTTAGTAGTCATGTCATTTTATACTTGTTCATGTTTAGTAGTTATGCCATTTTATACTTGTTCATGTTTAGTAGTTGTTCCATTTTATACCTGTTCATGTTTAGTAGTTATGTCATTTTATACTTGTTCATGTTTAGTAGTTGTGCCATTTTATACCTGTTCATGTTTAGTAGTTGTGCCATTTTATACCTGTTCACGTTTAGTAGTCATGTCATTTTATACTTGTTCATGTTTAGTAGTTATGCCATTTTATACTTGTTCATGTTTAGTAGTTGTTCCATTTTATACCTGTTCATGTTTAGTAGTTATGTCATTTTATACTTGTTCATGTTTAGTAGTTGTGTCATTTTATACCTGTTCATGTTTAGTAGTCATGTCATTTTATACTTGTTCATGTTTAGTAGTTATGCCATTTTATACTTGTTCATGTTTAGTAGTTGTTCCATTTTATACCTGTTCATGTTTAGTAGTTATGCCATTTTATACTTGTTCATGTTTAGTAGTTGTGCCATTTTATACTTGTTCACGTTTAGTAGTCATGTCATTTTATACTTGTTCATGTTTAGTAGTTGTGCCATTTTATACCTGTTCATGTTTAGTAGTCATGTCATTTTATACTTGTTCATGTTTAGTAGTCATGTCATTTTATACTTGTTCATGTTTAGTAGTTGTGTCATTTTATACTTGTCCATGTTTAGTAGTTATGTCATTTTAAACTTGTTCATGTTTAGTAGTCGTGTCATTTTATACTTGTTCATGTTTAGTAGTCATGTCATTTTATACTTGTTCATGTTTAGTAGTCATGTCATTTTATACTTGTCCATGTTTAGTAGTTGTGCCATTTTATACCTGTTCATGTTTAGTAGTCATGTCATTTTATACTTGTTCATGTTTAGTAGTCATGTCATTTTATACTGGTTCATGTTTAGTAGACATGTCATTTTATACTTGTTCATGTTTAGTAGTTGTTCCATTTTATACGTGTTCATGTTTAGTAGTTATGTCATTTTATACCTGTTCATGTTTAGTAGTTATGCCATTTTATACTTGTTCATGCTTAGTAGTTATGTCATTTTAAACTTGTTCATGTTTAGTAGTTGTGCCATTTTATACGTGTTCATGTTTAGTAGTTATGTCATTTTATACCTGTTCATGTTTAGTAGTTATGCCATTTTATACTTGTTCATGTTTAGTAGTTCTGCCATTTTATACTTGTTCATGCTTAGTAGTTATGTCATTATATACATGTTCATGTTTAGTAGTTCTGCCATTTTATACTTGTCCATGTTTAGTAGTCATGTCATTTTATACTTGTTCATGTTTAGTAGTTATGTCATTATATACATGTTCATGTTTAGTAGTTCTGCCATTTTATACTTGTCCATGTTTAGTAGTTATGTCATTTTAAACTTGTTCATGTTTAGTAATTATGTCGCTTTATAATTGGTCATGATTAGTAGTTATGTCATTTTAAACTTGTTCATGTTTAGTAATTATGTCGCTTTATAATTGGTCATGATTAGTAGTTATGTCATTTTAAACTTGTTCATGTTTAGTAATTATGTCGCTTTATAATTGGTCATGATTAGTAGTTATGTCATTTTATACTTGTTCATGTTTAGTATTTAGGTCTTTTTATATCTGTTCATGTTTAGTAGTTATGCTATTTTATACATGTTCATGTTTAGTATGTGTAACCATGTGTAACTGGTTGCTCGACTTCCTGACCAGTCGACCTCAACATGTCCGGCTGGACAACCACTTCTCATCCACCATCATCATAAACACCGGAGTGCCACAAGGCTGTGTGATGAGTCCCTTCCTCTACTCCCTTTTCACCTACGACTGCAGACCTGTCCACAGCTCTAACGCCATCATCAAGTCCACAGACGACACCACGGTGATCGGCCTCATCAGAGATAATGACGAGGCCGCTTACAGGGAGGAGGTAGACCGTCTGCCTGAGTGGTGTGACAAAAACAACCTGCAGCTGAACACCGAGAAGACCAAGAAGCTTATCGTGGACTACGGACCAGAACCACCAGGCACCGGAACAGCTTCTTTCCCACAGCTGTCACGCTTTTGAATGCCTCCTAACATAAAACATAAACTATAAGGACTGTACTCCCCTATACTCTCATACAACAATAACACATGGACTATCCTCACACACACACACACATCACGGACTGTTTTCTTCACACACACATACAACCTGTAAATTTTATCTGCCATTATTTATCTATAATCCATTCCCTAACATTCTTATATATTCCGTATAATCTGTGCATATAGCTCCCATATTTATATTTATACACAATATCTATATCTCTTGCTATAACCCCTAATAGTCCATACATACATAGTCTTGTACATCTGCAAATAAATATTATATCTCGTAGAGCACTTCTGGATAGATGCAAACTACATCTCGTTGCTTGTACTTGTGACAGTGCAATGACAATAAAGTTGAATTCTATTCTATTCTAGTTATGTCATTTTATACTTGTTCATGTTTAGTAGTCATGTCATTTTATATTTGTTCATAATTAGTAGTTATGTCATTTTATACTTGTTCATATTGTAATGACGCCAACACCGCAGCTGTAGTCCCGCCAAACAGGGTTTATTAGAAATAGGTACAAGCTGCTATTCCTGAGGCTGCAGCTCACGCCTCTAACAATCGGGCACACTCAACTGTTAGCTTCATTGCTAACTCCCCTCTGAACTCTCCCCAACTTCCGGTCCTGGTACTCCCGCTCCACCGATCCCCCGCCCACATGACAAGCCTATCACATGAGAGTGGGAGCCAGCAGAGTCAGACAGGAAAAGCCCATAACACTCTAACAGAAAGGATCACAATGCAACTTATAAGAAATACAAATAACCATAAGAACCCCAGCAGAACTAAAACACAGAATCGTTACAATATGTTGTAGTTAGGTCATTTTAAACAATTATAAGACCTCTGATTTAGTAGATTGAAAGTGTGATCCTATCTTCATACAGCAGTTAAAACAGAAGTACCATAATGTTTAGTTCATTAAATAAATTTTTATAAAAAATAATTTTAATGTATTTTGATAATACCTTAAAATAAAATTGTGAAGGTTTAAAACAATATCTACCACTGAATATTTAAAAAAGACATTTATTTAGTAGAATTTCTTCAGAACCCCTCACGGCCCCCGTCTAGAACCGGCCCTGGCCTACAGGTCTGGATCTGGTGCATTTGTGCTTAGCATGTTTTTTCTTCATTGATAGGAAGTCAGATTATCCAAACTGGTAAACCACATTAATACAATATTAGTGAAGAAATACATTAAATGACCACTGAACAAATTATTCATAAAATACAGTATATCAAAATTTTTGAATAAAACACACAGAAAGTAATATAATGTAGGAAATAATTATATATTTACTGTTAATTTATTAGTATGATTTGTTCTTTAAATGGCCACTTATTTTGGCTAATGCTATTATTTATTAAATATCATCCAAACTCAACATCCTAAGCAAAGAATCAAACCACAATAGTCAACTAAAATCACAATAAGAAACTGAATCAATAATAACTAAATATTTTGTACCATATCAGCGTCAGGAGATGATTGAGGATGAAGAGACGCTGATTTCTGGTTCTTTAGGTTTTAGATCACGGACCTGAATGGACAAGTCAAAGTCCAAAACTCCATGCCACACTTTTATTTCTACATTTTTTAAATTTAGACAGCCTCTGATCGTTTTTATTCCATTTCACAATCATGGTTTTGCGTGTGTGTGTGTGTGTGTGTGTGTGTGTGTGTGTGTGTGTGTGTGTGTGTGTTGGTTTGTCGCATAGAAAGCCGACAAAATACACTGAAGTTTGTATTTGTGACATGAGACATTGTGAGAAATTCAAAATATGTGAATAATTTTACCAAGCATTGTAACTATATAGATAAACTGAATCCTCAGATGACATAACATAACATATAAACATGACCTGCATCAGAAGAACCTTGAAAAGTGTTTCCTGGGGAAACGTTACGTTCTCTGACAATCACCTCCAGAAAACAACAGGTGGGACAAACAGAACCGGGTCATTTTATGTTTTTTAAATCTGCTTCTCACTCAAATTAATCCACTTCCACCTCTTTCAACAATAAAAATTGCTTTGATTTGATTCATAAGGTAATATTTAAGCACATTACTGCCATCTTGATAGGTTCTATTATGTGTTCCTCTGGAGTCCAGAGGGACATAAAAAGCTGTGCAGGATCTGGCCTTGAGTTTGACAGGTTCAAGGCTCTTCATAGGATTAAAATCAATGACTCAGTGTTCAGTCTTAAGCTTCAAGTTGCAACCAAATCTGCAGTCTCCACATAGGAGAATCCTGCATCATCAGAAGTCGCTAGATTGATTCAGACTGGAAAATTTTTAACTTAAATTAGAAGAAACCTTTGGCACCAAGAAGAAAGGCCTGAGACGCAGAATGGAAATCAGAGTGCGTCCTCTAACAGCGGGAGCTGACAGAGTCTTCAGACGACGCCTGATCCTGTCATGCTAAAACTTGCCGTCCAGTTCTGTTTTAGATTATTTCATCTGAGAGGTATTCAAGAACCTGCTGTGTGTGTTTCACTGATGCCCAGAGGCTGTATTTCGCAATTACGCTTGAATTTGAAATGAAGTCACTGTGGCATTTTGAGACCTTAACTCTCTTGTTCTCCAGAACTTTCAAGGTAGGAGAGTCGCTCATACAACTTAACGCCAGAGTAAAATCCAAACTTGTAAAATAAAAGTATATGCTATAATTTATCACACTCAAATTTTCTTTTCTCTCAGTTAGAAAAACTCCAGCACAAGTTATAATTTGATAGAAATGTAGGTGAGTGGTGCCTGAGTGTCTGCTGCCTAATGTGACAGGCTTTCTGTTCTGCAGGCTCCGGCAGTGAATTTGCCCAGAGCGTGACCACAGGAGGCTCAGGCCATCTGTGTCATCCCATTACCTGACCGCCCGAGCGTTTCCAATCTCAGACGCCCTTGGTTCAGTTTGAAGATACAAAAGTTCATGGATAATTTTAAAAGGGGAGCAGTACCTTTGAGTAGTTTCAAAGAGTGTGAGTCAGTCTGTATCCAAAAACGTTTTTCTTTTTTGTGCTAAAAGTTCAGATGTGACAAACAAGATCTGTTAGGTATGTGGTGAGTCACTTTGGGAGCCTCTGGCAGCAGTCGTGGCCCCATGTAGCTCCCTTATTGAGGCAGAGAAGAAGAAAACAAGATGCTGCAGAGGCTCTGGATTTATGACTGTTCTGTTCCTCTGACTCCATGTTGTTCTAGACCACAGATGTCAAACTCCAGTCCTCAAGGGTCGCTGTCCTGCAGTTTTTAAATGTGCCACAGGTACAAAACACTGGAATGAAATAGTTTACTTACCTCCTCCTTGTGTAGATCAGTTCTCCAGGGTCTTGCTAATGACCTCATTATTCTGTTCACTTGTGGTAGAAGAGGCACATCTAAATGTTGAAGGACTGTGGCCCTTGAGGACTGAAGTTTAAGACCCCTGAATGCTGAACTCACAGTCCAGTTCCAAGCACCTCATCTATATGATCTGTGCTGAAATTTAGTGTTTTGTGTTTGTTTGTATTTATTTATTATTATTATTATTATTATTATTATTATTATTATTATTATTATTATTATCATCCCTGGCTTGGGTCTTTGTTTTACTCGTCATTGAGCCTTCGTCAATGAAAGTCATGGAAACGGCGTTAGTGTCGGCAGCCCTATAAATGACGCCGACCTTCTGAATTCTCTCCCTTTGTTTCGGGACTTTTGAAGGAGACGCCTGAAGGAGCATAAAGCCTCGGAAAGTTTGAACCTGTTGAGAAGTCTGCTTTGCAAAACTTGCTGAAATACGCAGTTGCTGAAGAAGCCCACAACCTGCGAAAGATGGATCCTGACCAGGAGAAGCACCAGCAGGGTGATCAGCTGGAAGGTTAATATCACTCTTCTACTATTTTTAATAAACAAACACAAGCTGTACAGTAAAGGCAAAAATTCAAGTACCGTGGAGTTATTAGAAGTAATATATAAATAGTGTACTCTACTCAAAAGTAATGTGCAGTAAGGTATGTTAATTGTATAAATATTCAAAAATCAGAATCAGAATTGGAATAGCATATTTACTGATAACTAGCTGGCATTTGTATCTCAACAAATGTAGCTTGTTGAACCAAGAGTACTTGAAGACTATTTACCTGTCTCTTCACCTTGTGCCAAGAACAAGCATATTTTTCCCACATAAAAAACAGAAACTTGAACTGTCCCTAGATTTCCACCACAGAAGTTGCAAAACATGAAACATGGCCACCCAAAGAGAAAAAAAGCACAATTAAAACCAGATATTTATACACCAAAAAAAAAGATACAAACATCTCTCTCTGTCTGTATAGATAGATTGATATCTATCTATCGAGCAGGGACGCCGCCAGGAAAATTGGGCCCCATGACAAAAAATAAAATTGGGCCCCCCTGCTGTTACAATTTTTACAGCCATTTGTTACAGCGCAGTTCTTAAATGAAAACTAGTGCCCTGCAGAGAAAAACAAATATCTATAGTTTAATGTGTAACTAAAACCGTTTTGAAGTTTCCCAGGCGCAAAACAGTTATGTCGTGTGATCTTCCATGATCTCGTGTGATCTTCCATGATCTCGTGTGATCTTCCATGATCTCGTGTGATCTTCCATGATCTCGTGTGATCTTCCATGATCTCGTGTGATCTTCCATGATCTCGCTAGACCCTCCTCGGAGGGAGATCAATCTGACTAAATTGAATCACGTTGTCTCAATTTGAATACATTTTAGTCAAGATGAGACAAAAAATAATTGTCTCGCGTGGTCTCATGTGATATCCTGTGATCTCACTCCTCGTCTTCAGCACAATATCAGACTGACTATGATGAATCATGTTATCTCAACATGATTAAATTTCATAAACGTTAAGTTGTTGAATTTCTTGTTTATCCAACATGATTTTATCACGTTTTCGTTTCAAACATAAAATTATTGTGTTAAAAGTACATGATATTCTTTTGTTAATGTAATAACCCCCGAAGTTCATTTTTTTGAGTGTACACTGTACTTGGTGCTAGCGTGGCTAACACGAGTAACAGTTTAGTCCAAAGCCTTTTCTGCTAAAATAAAATCTTTAGTGTATGTCAGATACAGACACATTGCATATTGATCTGTTTAGCTAACGTAAGACTGTGTAGCAGACAGGCTTCAAGGTGTAGAAGTTGTATCAGTAGCTACTGCCATTATGCTGTACTTAGCTAACGGGAAGCTGTGTTTGTGAGACGGCCACCACGTGACCACGTAGAATGGGCATCAGCCAATGAAAAGCGGCCCCTGTGGTAAGGTCCATTCAGTTCTGGGAGAGAAGTTTACTCATTTATTAAAACGACTAGATATGCATTTTTTGAAAGTAGGAAATCATAAGTAACAGAAATAAAGGTTTTCAAACATCTATGTAAATAATCCATGTAAGGGTTTTCACTTAGTGATAAAGTTCCAAAAATTAATTGGCGTTTCAATAATATTTTGATTTGTTGAATGGGATTGTAAAAATCCCCACAACCATAAAAAAATAAAGAATTTGACTAGACTGTCTGTTAAAGTAACTCATTTCTACTGGTACCACTAAAAAACTTGGAATATTGTGTAAAAGTGCAATATTTCATGCCAGTCATCTCAGAAATTTAAACATTCTTTTTACAGAGATTTATTACACATGGAATAAAATCTTTCAAGCTTTTATTTTGTGAAGTTTTCAAGAAATGTTGCAATTTTACACGATATAAAAATGTTTTCTAAACATATCTGTATGAACGTGCATGGCTGCCGTCCACATGTCCAAACTCCCTGTTAACCACCAGAGGGCAGAAAGGAACCGTTTCTCTACCGGTTATACTCATCTATCTACCAGTAGATAGATGAGTTGTATACAATAATAATAATAATAATAATAATAATAATAATAATAATAATAATAATAATAATAATAATAATAATAATAATAATAATAATAATGCGTTTTATTTGACAGCGCCTTTCAGAACACCCAAGGACACTTTACAACATTAAAAACAAATGAAACAGTAAAGAAGTGGCAACAAAGACACAAAACTACATAACATAATAATTTCCACTATATCTAGATAATAATATAACTCTGTCAGGGCCCCAGCATAATAATAAACTAACAGTCCATGTCTGAAAAAGTCAAGGTGGTACATTTAGGTGTATTGAGAACTCCAGCCTTCCTCTGCAGCTCTTCGGCTCTCAGGGTGAGCTCTGCGCTCTGGTGGAGACAGAAACAGGGAAGGTGCTCTCTGTTTTTGATCCGGCTGCGAACAGCCCGGAGGTAGGAGAGGCTGGACCCTGTCTGAAGTGCAAGACTGTCTGGACGCCTCCAAGCATTAGGGTTTTAAAAAGCAGGATGTCCAAAACAGCCCTGGCTGTAAGAAGGATCTCAGGTCTGCTGTCTGGATGAATTAGCCAACCTGCCCTGACTGATCAAACAAACATTGATTATTTTGGCTCTAGCTTTCATATAAATGTGCAAAAACACGGCTAGTACAACACGCTGCACTCTTCTTTTAGGAACTTTTGAGAGGATGAAGAGCATTTCCTCCAGTAGTAACATCTGGTTGTTGATTGTGTGATTTAATAAAGTATTCCTATTGCAATTTTACAGCATATACAAAATTTGACACAGCTGAAAAATTCCTCATCCTAGCACAAGAAGTTTTATTGAAAAACATATTCTGTTTTCCATCCATCCATCCATCTTCTTCCACTTAGCCAGGGTCGGGTCTCGGGGGTAGCAGCTTAAGAAGGGAGGCCCAGACTATTTTGTTTTGTTTTGGAAATTGCCGCGTTTCCATTAAGCAAATTTATTTCCGTTATTCCAATTTGCACAATTTCAAAGTCAACAGAAACGCAATTGAAGTTAAACTAAACTTATCTTAGGACAACTAGAATTATCAAAATAAATCCCTGACATATTATCTTTCACTATTGTGGCATTTAGCAAATAGAAATTACTTGTAAAAGTTTTCAAAATCAGGGGGTGAGCCCAATTCTTAAATGTTAAATAAGTTGGTGCCCATTGGTCTGTGAAGGGACGTAATCGGGTCCCAACATTCGTTCCCCAGCCAATCATTTACCAGGAGAAATTATTCATAACTGGAAAAAGATGGAAACCTTTCAGTGAATTCAGGTCAGACCAGAAATGACCAACTCTAAGATGTCCTTCCCTCTTGGCACTGTTAGCAGCTCATACGTATTTGTTTTCTAAATCATTTGCAGAAGGTCAGAGTGTAGTTAGCTTTCTTTGTGTTTTGGGGGAAAAAACAAAAGACAATGGTACATTGCTGACCTTCGGTGCTTGTGCAGACATTCTGCTTTTCGCAATGTGTTGTACCACAGATTAAGAAATCCAGGATTTCTTCAGTTTGGTCATTATCTCTGCAGTAATTTCCAAAACCTGGATGAGGCTTTGACTGAAACATGGCCTGTAACTCAACGCTTTCTGACTTCATGCAGGATTCCTCGGCTCCCATCAGAACGGGTTCTGATCCTGCAGGTCACGAGGAACCCAGGAAGTTGTAAATCTCTGGTTGCCTGCTGTTACTGGAAACACTTGGCACTTGTGCAATAGTGGTTTTTTTATTGTTTTTTTCAGCCGCTGCACATGAAAATGAAAGCATAATAAAGCAGAAAACAAATCCATATGTACAGTAGACTAAAACAAAAGAGATTAACAAAACTGGGGGGGGAAACGGGTGCAACAAAAAGTCTGTTACTTCCTTATAATGTCCAGTTTGAAATATAACATGTTTGTAGCTCTTAGGAGGTCAACTTGATCTTTGACCTCCTAAAACTTCAATCTTATAATTTTGCTGAGATTTTTTTAGCTCATTCTTCTAAATCTGCTACAACATGAGCATTAAAGGAAAGTCCAAAACACATTCGCTCTTGGCAACAGCTGATGCAGAAGAGAAAAAAGTCTCAGCGATGATGATGATGGTGACAATGGATGCGTTAGGAATGCGGCCGGAGCAGCAGAATGTTTTGTTCCAGGATGTTGGGCTGGTTTCAAATGGAGTTTCCCAACCGACTGTGAGCACAAAAATAACGTAACATAATAAAAGACTCCAAATGCAGGAGCATATCAATGATTAATAACATCATTAAAAAGTAGATTTTTTATTTATTTCACTAATCTTATTCAGAAAGAGGAAGACAAATAGTCATAACTCAGAGAGTGACATATTTTAAGAGTTTTCTTCTTCTTTTTCCTTTTAATGATTATAGATCACAAGTAATAAAAAAATTCAAATGTAGGCTTATTAGAAAATTAAACTGATAAAAATAAAAGCCATATTTTTTATTGGTCACGTTTTCCATTGACACAACTTCCCAAATATTATGTTTCACTATGAACAGCTAGCTTCTTTAGCAACTAGTGGCTACGGATTCTTCACAAAACCATATTTGTGCTGACTTGATAGTTGTCCAGCAGACTGTTTCCATAACAACAGAAGCCCACTGAGGTTTAGATGCTTCCTGTTCACAAAGTTCTCTGTTCCAGTATATTGATGAAAAGTTGAGTGGATGAAAAAAATGTGGCTGAAAAAATAGCAACAGCCTGCAGCCTGGAGGGGATGGTGATAAAACACACACACACACACACTTTTTTTTCATTGGTTTTAATAGCTAATATTTTAAGAAATTTGGGGTTTTCACCAGCTACAAAAAAAAATTCATAATAATAAAAAAACACTTCTGAAATGTATCACTTTGTGTACCAGGTGTCCTGTTTGAACTACATCATTGAAATAATCATATTCCAACTGAAAATATTAATAAAATGTTTGATGATGGGTCATCAATGTTCTACCAGGTCCTTCATCTCAAGTAAAAAAGACGTTGGCACTGATTTATGCAGAATTTTCCTTTTTGATTGTTCCACAATACCTTTAGCAAAGCATGATAGGTCTTTCTATTATTTTATTATTTATTCTTGGATTATATGTGTTTGTTCACTTTGGGGTCGTTTAATGTACTTTTAATGTCAATTGTTTCACTATCATTTGCTTGTTTAGCATTATAAAAATATACGAACAAACCTCAAGCAATCATCCCAGGGTCACAGCTTCACAAACAAATAGCATGTCACAATTTTCTTCATTATACTTTAATATATTGATATTTATTCAGGCACATTTTTGCACTGCTAACCTTGAACATGTGTTTGAAGTGTATAGAGCTGAAGAATGTACAGAGGCCGACTTCACACACATTCAAACCATGAGAGCAGTTTCACAAAGCAAGTTCACAGTCTTTAGTTCCTCTACTGTCATCCAGTTCACCAAACCAAACAAACAGAACTAAACAGGCAGGGAAAAAAGAGGAACTTTTTATAGTCTATTATGTTTTCATTTACTGGAACTGCAGGTGGGAACAAAGAATAAAACACATGAATTATATGGATAGAGAGAGAGAAATATGTAAACATTTAAATTGTGTAAACATGCCCAGGTTTCAGACCTGCCTAAGCAGCACTCAGATGAGCCAGAAAGAAAACCCGTGATTGCTTCAGGCCGGTGGGCGGGTCCCTCCGCAGGTTCAACTTCCTGCATCAGGGTGTATATTAGAGGCCATGTGTTGCTCTTCCTCTCTCAGTCAGGCTTGTAAACAGTCAGAGTGTCGGGGAAGGAAGAATCATTTGCTGCTGCTGACCCACTGCTTCAGGTAAGACTTGTTTGTTTTTTTTATTTGGATGACAGAGTGTAAAAATTTTCATTTTTAGTCCAAAAACTTGAGCAATTTTCAAAAACATTTTTTTCAAAAAGTTATGCTTTTTAAGCCTTTTTTGGCAACAATAGGTAAAGTATGTATAGATTATGACAAGATTCAACTTTACATTGAATTTATGCCACTTTATTTGTTTCTATGCTAGAAACAGGAAGGATGTGGTTAATTATAATGGAGCTTATAGAATTAGAAAGTTTTTTCATCCCATTTCAAGGACCAAGCAATAAGACAGAAAGATAAATATGTATAAAATAAATATACCTTTGTTTAATTTTCTAAATGTAGCTGACAAAATTTACCTAAGAGCAAATAATTACAAAAATTACAAAATGAGTTCAACTTTAAAAAACAACTAAGGATAACAAAACATCACTGACTAACAGTGAACATGCAGATAACAGGACCACCTACAAGAAACAACAGTAAATAAATACATAAATAAACCTAGGTTCAGTCAGCAAATCATAACTACAGAACAAAATGACACTGAAAAAATCATTTAAAACAAACCATATTCTCAGTTATTTAAAAGGAGAAATTTTTGGATGCTTTCCCCCAAAGCCAAGTTTCATTCCTTCATCACTGCTGGATTCCTTTAACTTCCTGGTGTCGCATCAAAATATGTCCTCCTATCCCCCAACCTATATTTTGCATCTCAGGAGGAAATGTAGATATATTTCCTAAATGTGTGCATGACAATCTTCTGAAACAAACGTTAGAGAAAATTACAACTTCATATAATGTATTGAAATAAATCCAAACACTTTCTTTATAGTTCCAGTACCAGAAATAAATAAATCCATATTGCCTCTTAATAATGTAAACAATAAAAAAAAACACATTCAACATGTCAGCAGCAACACTTCGACTGTCCTATTAGCTTAGCATGAAGGGCTCAAGGGTCAAGATTTTAAGCTAACATACTAAAACCACAATTAGTTCTTCTCTCTATTTCTTGCCCAATTCATATGACAAATGTTTGCATTCAGATGTTTTAGATAAACTAGAATTTAACTGTAAAAAAAACAAAAATTGATGACTTTCTCATCATAGCTGGTAATGATCCAGTTGTTTGGTTCTGGGCGAGCTGAAGCAGAAGGACTTTAACTGACCGTTGGGTCTGAGGTCTCTGGTCTGAGGTCTCCGGGTCACTTGGACCGGCTTCTGTCTGCGTCTCAACACACTCTGTCCTAAAACATCCAGCAAGGGACGTTTTTCTGCTCTGATTCAAACATTCTTCATTTGAAGTGAACCAAGAACGACTCGCAGCCTAATTTAATAACACCGAGTCTCAGGCCGACTTAACGACGGTCATGTGGTTCTGTCCAGTGGAAAACAGGCATTTCTTTCAAATACAAGAATGCCAACCATATTGAGAACACTGCAGTTTTATTTACTTGCAGTTTATGATGTTTGTAAGTTATAAAATGCATTATTTCAGTAAAGTTCTGAATTCAGTGCAGCTGTTTGTCTGTGAAACTAAGTAATTCTGTTGTATCCGCTCCTCTAAGCAAGGCAGGCTGGATTTATTTAATGAATATCCTTCACAAAAAGGGGGAGAGGATTTATTGTCTGTCATGTTTTGTGAAAAATGTCTTGTCATGATAAGATTTTTTATTTATTTTTGTCATGATAAATCCAGTTTATGTTAAAACAAAAGCTTTAACTTTTTTCTCCACTGCTTTTTTTCCAAGAGAGCATAGATAAATATAAGTGAATTTGAAAATACATAAGCAAACACACTTCTTTCAGGATGTGGCAACATCAACCAAACATTAGTTCATATAGGAATGCTCTTCCTGTGTGTTTCCCAGAAGTCATGTCTGCTCTGTCCTTGTTGCTGGTCCTGCTGGCGGTTGCCTCCACCACACTGAGCGTCAACCCGGGCGTGACGGTCAGGCTGACCGATAAAGGCCTCCAATATGGTAAGCTTTACAGCCAAAGCATCCTAATGTGATAAGACTTCTCCCTTGTTTCTTTGTCACAACCATCAATTTTCTTCTGTTTCCAGGGAAACAACTGGGCATCGCCGCCATGCAGGAGAAATTTAAATCTATCCAAATTCCAGATTTTTCCGGCTCAGAAAGGGTGTCTCCCATTGGCAAAGTCCAGTACAGTCTCACAAAGTAAGGCATTCTTCACTAACCACTCTACATTTTGTGAAAAACTGAGACCAACTGTCCTGAAACCGTCTGTTCCAGCATACGGTTGGTGAACGTGGGGTTGCCGAGGTCTGCGGTGGCTCTGGTGCCGGGGACCGGGGTCAGGCTGACCATCGGAGACGCCTTCATGAATCTGAATGGAAACTGGAGGGTCAAGTACCTCAGAATAATGTGAGTAAAGACCGTCTCAGACACGAAATGAAGCCCCTTCCTCCAGCGCTGACCCCTCTGTGGATCTCTCCCAAACAGAAAGGACAGCGGCTCTTTTGACGTGAATGTCAATGGACTCACAATCAGCACGAGTGTCGTCGTGAAAAGTGACGCGACGGGTCGGCCGGTGGTCAGCAGTACCAACTGCGTAGCCAATGTGGCCAGTGCTAAAGTCAAGTTCCATGGTGGAGCCAGGTAAAGAGGAAAACCGTGAGGGAACATTACTGCAAACTAACGCTGCAGAACTCTTAATAAGTGCTGTGGTTGTCTGTTTCAGCTGGCTCTACAATCTCTTCAGCAAGTTCATAAACAAGGCTCTACGGAACGCTCTGCAGAAACAGGTGAGGCCGAAGCAGCCAAGACGCTCATATCTACCATCACTTTCTGAATTCATAGAGCAATATTCATTCCCCTTAAACTCAAACCCAAAGTTCAAAGTTCAGATGGCAGCTTATGTCACAGAGCAACACAAAGGATTGCAATATTTTGAGTTGGATTAAAAGATTAATTAAATTTTTTTTAAAGAAAGTTTAAGCAATCAATATTTTTCTACAACTTCACATTTATGCACTACTTTTGTTCTATCACATAAATCCTATTCAGATCATTGTAGTTTGAGGTTGTAGTCTGGCGAGATTTACATGTCGAGTTAAAATAAACGCTCAACAACCAACTTTGACCAGGTTACATTTAATCAGAGTGATCCATTTTGTTTGAGTCATCCAGCAGTAAATATCTCTTTTCGTCTTTAACTGAGTTTTGAGGCAGATCCTATATTCACTCCCATTACCATCATATTGCTTCCACATCAATTGGCTTTCTGTACCGATTACACATCATTTCAAGGTGTTTCTTCTAATAAAAACTGACCAGTCCAGTTGGAATCGAAGGACAGGAGGCGGGGAACTTCCAGGTCAACAATTAGGAAACTTGAACATGAAAAGCAAAGCAGCTAAAAGGTTTTCCACAAAACATTTTCACTACAGGAATGTGTGAAAGATTTAGTTACAAAAAATAGTTTTAAGTCAAAATTTTGACTTTTGAATAAAGTTAAACTTTATTTTATAATTGTACCCTATATTAATAACAATCAAACCATTAATTCATAAACCAAACATTCTTAGCAATTTATTGCTCATAGTTCTGTAGAAATTGATTTTCAAACAGCTTTTTGTTCAGGAAGAATTGAGAATCGTTATTCCTCTTCTTTCCTGTTGCAGATCTGCCCTCTGGTGGACAAGACAGTTACCGGTTTAAACCCTAAGCTGCAAACACTCAATGGTAAAGCTTTTCCTTTTGCCCTTAATGAAGATATATGCTTCTGTTCCAGAATGTTCGTTAACATCTCTGTCTTGTCGCAGTGCTGGCCAAGGTGGACAAATACGCAGAGATTGAATATTCCATGGTGTCATCGCCAGTTATTTCACAATCGTCTCTTGATCTGAACTTGAAGGTAAAGAATTGTGAACGACGGGGCATTTTTAAAGCCTTAATTATACACCTTTTTTTAAAATTCAAGATCACTTATTTTTTTATTTCTATTTATAGGGTCAGTTCTACAACATTGGGAAGCACCAGGAGCCTCCGTTCACCCCTGTAGCCTTTTCCCTTCCACCCCAGAACAACAACATGTTGTACATGGGCCTGTCCGCCTTCACCGCCAACTCTGCTGGTTTCGTGTACAACAAAGCTGGAGTCCTCAGCCTGTACATCACAGACGACATGGTGCGCCACAGTTCACTGTCCTCCGAGCCCACAAAATCCCACTTGTGTAACAACATTCCTTGCTCCGTCCCAAACAGGTCCCCAAAGGCTCTCCATTCCGACTCAACACCAAAACGTTCGGAGTCTTCATCCCACAGGTGAGGAACATTTCAAGGATTTATTGAGGAAAGCAATCGTCGATGGCATGCACTGCAACGTGGATCTGCTTCTGTTTTGTCAGATTGCAAAGCAGTATCCAGGTCTGATGATGAAGCTGTTGCTGAGGGCTAACAACAGTCCCACCATCACTTTCCAGCCCAAAAATGCAACCGCTGTGGCCACTGCCACGATGACGGCGTACGCCATCCAACCCAACGGCACACTTTCCCCTCTTTTCGTCCTGAACTTGGTACGTCACACTACAAGATGAAAAATCATTGATTGGAAGGAGAAAAAAAATGTAAATATTTCTGATGTTTCCTCGGTAGGAAAGCAGCGTGAGCGCCGACGTGTACGTCAGAGGACTGAACATTGCCGGACGCCTCACTCTCAACCAGTGAGTTGCTCAAAGATGCCAGGAAATGCTCCTTTAAGCTCTCTGAATGGATGTTCAATCAGTTCTACCATTGTTCTGCTTATGTAGGATGAAACTGTCTGTAGGAACCAGCTATGTGGGACAGTTTCAGGTAAGATCTCCATTTCCTGATGAGTCTCTGTAAGGACCCTCTAGTCAAAGTCAAGCTAAAAGTCTGCTTTTGGATTACAGGTCGGCGTCCTTGACAGTGTGCTCCGAATGGTCCTCAAAGTGATAGTGATACCCATAGTTAATGGTAAGTAGGCCTGTCGCGATAAACGATAAATCAATCAATGTACGATAAATTAAAACTATCGACGTCATTTTAATTATCGGCATTATCGTCTCTTCCAGCCTTTTTCTCTTTCTGTTAATGACACTGAATGAAAAAAGGCTAAACTCCGGTGCTCTCCACTGACCCTCCCTTCCTCATTTCCTTAGTGTAAAGCCCAGCGCACACGACACGATCTTAGAGCTGTCGGCCGATTGTCGGCCCATTTTCAAAACCTGACAGACAACACATTACCCACAGAAATTCTTGGTATAATGGTTCTATCGGTTCGGTCCTGCCGTGTGGTGTCCAACAATGGGCACAAAATAATGGCTACAAGTTCAGTGAACTAATTTTAAAACCAGGCATTAATCAATGCTTTGCTACAATCTACCTGCAATGCATGTGGCTAGTGTCAGTTCTGACTGAATGAAAATCATTAGAACCTATTGAAAAGTTACTGGGTTTATCAACTGCGGTAGCAATTTCGCTCCATCTCCTCCCCTTGTCATTTCTATATTCTTTGCATGTTGAATAAACATTAATGTTGTTTCCACATATCATCTCCAATGTCAGCTGGACTTCGGTTGCCGCCTGTCAGCTGTTTGGGATTCCTCTCTGTAATATCCCCTCAGAATCCACCCTTTCTGATTGGCTACCTGTCACATTCAACAGGCTGAGTTAACGCTCCCAGTTGGGAAAACCCCTGATTTAGACCGTAACACACCACACAATCTTAGAAAGATCATGTAAGGGGAAAAATAGGAGCAAAAAATCGTGTAGTGTGAACTATTGCATCAGGTAGTCGATGTGCCCATTTTCTCTATTTAAATCTAATTATTACTGAAGGGCAACATAATATACAGACTTCATAATCTGCACTCTTTTGGTTGAATGCAAGTGGAATTTATTTCCACTTTGGCTTTATGTTTAGTTTTTTTGTTAATGGAGAATCCATTTTATTTTTGTTTTTGGTTGGTTTGTTTATTTTGTTTATCAGTTCCAGTGTTTAGTGTTCTTACCCAAATGGAAGGACAGAGACATGTGAAATAGTGGACCTTTAAATACTTTTGTAGTATTGCTATAGTCTTCATTCAAACCTGTATTAACACGTGAAGGTGTTAACATGTGTTACCACTGCCTGGTAGAAAATGTATAAATCTGTAAAAGCAATCATAATTAGTATGCCTTTGTATTAAGTTTAACAGCTAAGTACAAAAAAAATCAAAATGGCTTCTAAAATATGTTTACTCAGCTAAAGTAATTACTTTTTTACTATTTTCTGTCCGTTTGTTGTGAATGTTAAGAAGTAAGAACTGGTTTGTGATCAACATAAAATATCAGTGAAAAGACATTCTATTTTTTTCTGTCAAACATTATGTTTAGGTAACATTGACTGCCTCAGGGTTAGCTCAGCTTGCTAGCAAGTTTGTCTTTAATGTTAGCGCTGTTGCTAAGCTAGTTAACTCGTCTCAGAAAGTAGGAAACTTGGTTTTTAATGAATTGACATGTTATATAAGGATTTCCATACATGACATGAACAACTCAGTGGTTGTATTTATATGAATAACTGTCTTCAGGATGAAAGGTTTGTGATTTGATTTGTACCCAACTTGATTTTTCTTTTACAGTTCAATTCGATAAGGGTTACCCACTTCCTGCACTCGGAAAAATGAACCTTGTGAACCCCCAGCTTCAAATAATGAAGGTTAGAGACGTGATATTTTCTGTTTTGACTTTTGCAGAGATCAGATTCTACATAAAACTGTTAAAACCCACTGATTTCTGATAAACCTTTTTTTTCTGTTTTATTTGCAGGATTACATGCTGATCGGGACAGATGTTAACTTCACGGATTGAACTGCAAAAAACCAAAGACAAGTAGAATACACTGTTTTTTTTCCCTTTTTTTATACCGTTGTCAAAATCATTTTCATTTTGGAGTTGTTTTTCTACATTTGCTTGATTTTTTTTCTCTCTCTCTTAAAAACTGTAATGAGATATTTGTGGAACTGGTGCCCTCTATTATTCCTTTTCAGGAACAGTTCACTCCTTCCAAAGCAGACTGCAGCACCTTTCAGCTGAAGACTTTAGCTAAATTCTGTTTGAAAGTTTCCATCTTAGTGAAATGATTCTGTGAATGTGCTGATCTGAACAGTTCTCCTGCAGAATCTTCTTACAGCACAGGTGTCAAACTCCAGTCCTCAAGGGCCGCTGTCCTGCAGTTTTTAGATGTGCCACAGGTACAAAATACTGGAATGAAATGACTTAATGACCTCCTTCTTGTGTAGATCAGTTCTCAAGAATCTTGCTAATGACCTAATTATTCTATTCAGGTGGTGCAGCAGAGGCACATCTAAAAGTTGCAGGGCAGCGGACCTTGAGGACTTGGAGCCTTACGCTGTCACTGCAACCAATCAATCAAATTCATTGAGGGGGACAGAAAATAGAAACCAGACACAGGCAATAGTTAAACGATTATTTATCATAATAAATAACTGGATTTTAGTCAAATAAATACAACTATTCTTGATGATAAAAGCGTATAAAGTTGAATATTAAATAGTGGTTTAATGATACAAGTGTGACCTCACTTGTATCCATCACAGCGGGGGGTCGGTGTTGATATCAGGGAGCTGTGACTGAGGGCCCGGCCCCTCAGGCTCTGGGAGCCGGCTGACAGGATCTACACAGACAGAAGACGTCAGACTGAATGTAGCAGAAACCAAACTACTGACATGTCAGATTATCCAGCTGTACAGATGCAACATGGACCAGAATGAAAATGTAGAAGGTGTAGCAAATACTTCCACTCAAATTGTTGTTTTTTATTGTACATTTCAATAGGAAAATGACATTCAAGCATTTAATTCTACATTTCAAGGATTTTTTCTTACTGTAAAAACTAAGATGTCAAATTACTGACAAAAAACTTGTAATCATTGTATCTCTTGTTATGTTCAATGCAGAATTGATTAAATTGGTTCTAATAAATGTTTGTCATCATCTTAACTTGAAATTTATTTTTTTTATTGTGGGAGCATTTTATTATGACCACTGACAGATACAATGAGTAACACTGATTGTCCCCTAAGTTAGTGGGTGGGATGTATTAGACAGCAAATGAACATTTTCTCTTCAAAGTTTGTGTGTTGGATTTGAGCGAGTTTGACTCATTTTAAAGGGTACCCTTACAGCATCTCTAATACTGCAGTTATTATAAAATGTTGAAGTGGTCACATCTACCATAACAGTCCAAAGCTTATAGATAAAATTGGGAATGAAGGCTAGCCAGTTTGGTCCAATCTGATAAACTAATGTAGGCCAAATTACTGAAAAGGATAAAGCTAGTTCCAACACAAATACTTCAGTCTGAGCTGCACAGCTGCAGATCAATCAGTGTAGAAATTGTTCCCTATCGGCTGTGGCTTCCAGCAGAATAATGCTCTATACCACAAAGAAAAAATGCTTCAATGGTTTGATGAAGGCAGCCAAGACTTGGAGGTGTTGACTTGACCTCTACATTCTGACCATACCAATCGAATGTCTCTGGGATGTGCTGGACAAACAAGTCCAATCCATGGAGATCCTTCCTCACAATCTACAAGACTTAAACTCCAGGCCCCAAGGGCCGAAGTCCTGAAACTTTCAGATGCCTCTATGCTTCAGCACACCCGGCTCTGATATTGGCAGCGCACTGTAGTGTAGAGATGGACCTCATGCAAGTGAGGCATTTTCTCCATTGACTTCAAGAGTGTAGGACAAGGGAGACATCTACAAGTTGCAGGACTCTGGCCCTCGAGGAATACAGTTTGTGACCGCTGACTTAAAATGTCGCTGCCGATGTCTTGGCACCAGATAGTACAGCTCAACTTCAGAGGCTTAGAGGAATCCATGCCTCAACAGCTCAGGGTTATTTTGGTAGCAAAGGGGAACCAAACCCTATTGGGGCCTGTTCATGGATAATGCCCTCCATAACGTGGTGAGACCTTTCCATTGGCAAGTCTCACGCTAGCTGGTCAATGTCCATTTCGCTTCAAGCCAAGTTGGGTGTGTGTCCATCAGCGGTGTGTTCATCACTATGTGGGTGTGAATAAGGGCAGGAATGCTGCAACGTGGTGGATTCAGAGCGTGCAGTAGATGGGATCAATGCTCTGTTGATATCATTTTGCATGATTTTTTTTTCTTTTCTTTCTACCTTTATTTAATCATGATAAAACTCCTAGAGATCAGAGATCTTTTTTTACAAGAGTGTCCTGACAACAATACACCCTTCAGTGGCCAGTTTCTCTGAAACCTGTCAGTATACAGTACAGACCAAAAGTTTGGACACACCTTCTAATTCAATGGGTTTTCTTTATTTTCATGACTATTTATAAGGCAATAAATCCCACTTATTAACCTGACAGGGCAGGTTGACCTATGAAGTGAAAACCATTTCAGGTGACGACCTGTTGAAGCTCATCAAGAAAATGCAGAGTGTGTACAAAGCAAAAGGTTGAAACTTTGAAGAAACTAGAATATAAGGGCTATTTTCAGTTGTTTTACACTTTTTTGTTTAGTGCATATTTCCACATGTTATTCATAGTTTTGATGCCTTCAGTGTGAATCTACAATGTCAATAGTCATGAAAATAAAGGAAACTCATTGAATTAAAAGGTGTGTCCAAACTTTTGGTCTGTACTGTATATGTTCATTCCAGTTGATAATGCATGTGGTCTTAATTGACAAAAGGTTTGGACCTCAAGGTTTTACCATGGAATTATCAATTTGCTTCTCGTTCTCTACTACAGACTCGTCACAAAGGAAACTGTAGTTGTTTTTTTTTAAGGTTTTATTGGCTCTAGTGGCCTTTATTTGATAGTGAATTGACAGGAAAATGGATAATGAGAGAAGGGGGAAGACATGCGGAAGAGGTCACCAGGCCAGGAATCGAACCTGTGACGGTCACGTTGACGGTCATATATGTTGGTTGTGCTTAACCCCTGCGCCACCACAGCACCCTGGGAAACTGTAGTTTAACACCCCAGAGAAAATTGTGCAAAACTATGTCTTCTAAAATCATTTGCTAAATAAGCTTGGTTGTACTTTAAACCTAAATGAAACTGTGTTGAGTTTCTGAACAGATTCCAGTTATATGTGGGGATGAAAGCAAACCCATCCTACCTTCACCAGGACATAGCCTCCCCCACGGATCGGTGCGGTGTTGGACGCAGAAGCCTGAACGGCAACATCTTCTTTGGGGAAAATCACTTTCATGTTCCCATCAGTTCTCCCACACAGATCCTCGGCAGACCTTTTACTTTCCTTAATAAAAATGAAAAGCAGAGTTGAGTGGCGTTGCCTGGTAACAGGTTAAAGTAACCCTGCACAGATACACGACTTTTGCTGTTGCACACAATGAGGCACATTAGAAATGTCAATATATTTTTTTCTGAAAGAGATAATCCAGATCACATTTCCCCATCCCTGAATTTAGCTCAACTGAGGAAGTATCCCAAAGCCATTTTCAGTCATAAAATAGAAACCGTCCTGCTTTCGGGTTCATCTTAATGTGAACAGTTTTAAATCCACATATCCAATGTGATTGTAGTTTCTCAGATTTTATCACGATTCAACCACAAACTGAATATCGTCACCTCCCTAAAACAATGGCCTAAGTCATTCTTTGCCAAAACTGATTTTGGCAAAGCAAAAGAAAAAGAAAACCTCTCTCCCTCTTTCTTTCCAAAACATGTTACAGAAAAAAAATAATCACATTTGGCAAAAAATTATTTAGGCCATTATTTTAGGAAGGTATTTTAATCTTGTTGTTATGTGATAGACCAACCCAATATAATAATTGCAAAGTGGAATTAAAACAACCCTGTTTTTACAAATAATATTAAAAGTGTGACATACATTTTATTGAGCCTTCATTTTCTAAAATACATATAAAATGCAACAAAGGTTTGGATTTTACTGACAAAAAAATGAAAAATGTCAAGGGGTGTTAAACAGGGTGGGGAATCAAAAATAGATGATCAAGACGACCAAGTTTCACCCTGATCAGATACATAAAAAGTTTCTGCTTTTTTCATGCAGTCAGTGAAGTACTCACTCCCTCCACCAGCACCAGCTGCGTGCTGCCAACGACAGCGGCATTCACTCTCTCTGCTTCCTCTCTGAAAACGCCGATGCACTCCTCTAGCCGGCGCTGCTTCACCTGCGGCGCCACGTCGTCCTGCAGCCGATGGAAGGCGTGTGTCTTCTGAAAGAGAGCGGGACGGAAGAGTAAATACTGCAAAGCACGACACTGCAGCGGTTCAGCAGGAGGTTACCTTTCGCATGCTGTAAGCAAACAGGAAGCCCACGTTGAAGCCCACCTCTCTGATCAGGGAGAGAGTTTGCTGATGGTCGTCGTCCGTTTCACCACAGAAGCCTGAGATGAAGTCGCTGCTGAGACTCACGTCTGACACACAAGAATGTAGATGACCAGTCAATTGGATTTTACAGAAACTTATTAAAAAAACAAAAAACTATGAAGCCAACGCCACAATGCTGATTAAAGGTTCCATGTGATTTCTGAGGAACTCATGATTGTTTGTAATGCAATAGTACATCAGCTTACTGTCCTCAAAAACAGCTTGAAGTTATTTTCCTTCCTTAACTTTGAAGGAAAATATGTTGGGCACACTTCCCCTAATGCGCTAATAGCAGAGCTAATTTTTAACTAAGCACTTTTGCTAACATTTTGCACACCTAGCTTCCCCAAAGTTAACCGTTCCTGAAAACTACTAAGACATTAATTTACTTGGCTGTTTTGTAAACAACATCTTTACTGACGTTTTGTTTAATGACATGAAGAATTTTCCAAGAGGTTAGACGTTAATGTTCCTGCTCTTCTTTTGAAGCGTGAAGGCTGTTTACACAGCCGTTCTGTTTCCTCCCCAATAACTTTATTTCTAAGGACATTATAGAACATGTCAACTATAATGTCAAAATTACGTTGGTGCTCGAGTCTTTCTAGAGCAGACATCATTTGAATTTAAGTTAACGCTTTAGCATCAGCTCAAACTCAAAACCGTGTTAGTGTGGAGCGCCTTTGCGTTATCAGAACTAATGCTTATGATTATTAGTTTGCGTTTAGTGAAACTATCGTTTTAGTTATTTTTACAAAAAAAAAAAAAAAAACACCTGTGTAATTCCTTGTGCACTTTGATTTGAATGTCAGACCATAAAACATCTTTAAACTCCTTTGAAGCAGCAGCTCAAAACTGGAGACTGTCGTTTCTCGGTTGTAGAAGTGTGAGGGCTACAGCAGCGCAGTCTGTATTTCACTCTAGCATTTCTTTTTCTTTTCATTCGTTTTCTAAAAGTGCAGAAACGCTGACGTCTCTTGCCTTCTCATTGGCTGAGTCAGCAGTAAACGACGCTCCCCAATGGGGAGCCTCCTGCAGGTCGGCCTCCTGCAGCGAAGGCGTCGGAACGAATTACACAACTTTAACTGCAATTCAACATTTTTGTTGTGAGAACAACAGAGTCCTATTTATGTAAAGCAACATAAAGCACAGGTCAGATGTTAGTATGCAGTCATCATCAGAATACATTTCATAATAATTTAACATTTTTAATGGTTGGCTTGAAGGTAACTGTTTGAGACTTCCAGCAGGACAATGACCCCAAACACATCAAACTGGCTTATAAATGGAATTTCTGTACAGTTATTGTCAGATTCCCATAAGATAAACATCTCATTTAGTAATACAAAGTGACAGAAGATAAATCAAAGTGGTTCTAGTTGCTTACCTGGGATGATTTGCTTTATATTGTCCACCAGATCAAGGTAGGCCTCTCTCGTGTAACTGGACAGAAAAAGTAGAGAGTCCAATATAAAAAGATTTCATAAAACAAAATCCTGCAGCTGTCATTTTAAAATGGCTACGCCTGCCATCATAATAAATTCTGACAGACGATACATTGTCCCAGAAGTTATTGCGATAAACAATGATATTGTTGATTTGAGATCATTTCGAGTTATATAATGATAATGGCAAAATAATGCAAGAACATATTCTCAAATTCTAATGAACATTAAACATAATGACAGAAACAACAATTAAAATGAATTATGTATTATTTGTAAACAACATTGTCCTTCGAAAAAAGGGCTAGTTGAGAGAAAGGACTTTTGTCATTCCGTTTTTGGTAAAAAAAATAATAATAATTTTTTTAAAAGAGAAATGATAAATCATACAAATCGAATTATTGAGTTAGTTTCAATTTATCATGCAATTAACTGATTTTCTGCCTATTGTGACAGGTCTACAAATGGCAGCAGTGATTTCCTACCCCCGGCGCATGGCCTTCAGGACCTGGTTGCTCCCGCTCTGAGCCGGAAGGTGGATCTGCTTACAAATGTTCTGTCGCTCAGCAATCAGCTGCAGAACCTGGAGGAACCCATCATACACCAGAACTCACCATCTGGGGTTAAATAGCAACAGCTCAACAGAACTGTATTATTTTCTCTAGTGGAATCTTTGTGTTTGACAAGAAATCAACAGGAACACATTTCCAAGCAGAAAGAACCTCGAGTGCGGGGCGTACCTCATCAGGAAAATCCTTGGGGTGAGGGGAAGTGAACCTTATCCTCATGTCGGGGTCAATGCGCGACACGAGGTCGAGCAGGTCGGAGAAGCGCAGGCCTCCCTGTTTGGCTCGGTAGACGGTGCTGAAGCCGCGGCTCAGCTTGGTCCGCTCCGAGCCACAGAACTGAACCTCTGACGTGTCCCTGTAGCTGTTCACATTCTGACCCAGCAGAGTCACCTCCTTCACACCCTGGCACATACACACACGTACACACAAGTTTGTCTCGCTATCTTTGCAGCAACTTTCCATTGACTAACCCTAACCCAAACTTAATTCACACCTTAGTCCTAAAAGTAACCCAAAAACAGCATTTCCCTTGTGGTGCCCAGGCTGTGGGCCCCACAAGGAGCAGTGGGTCCCCACAATGTTATACTTGTCAGGAAAATGGTTCTCTATGAAAATGGTTCATAGAGGAGCCATTTTGTTATGACTTCTTGAAGGAGGGTTTCAGAAAGAGCAGGTGTTTTTCAAGAGACAGACACCCAATTTCAAAGTGTTAAATCAGGAAGTAAAATTTATTTTGTCATATTTGATACATATAGCATTTTTAGAACGACTAAAGGTAACACAGTTACTTGATTCTGCTATAAAATGACACTATGTGGCTGGAAATCACATACTTTTTAAGGATGCGCGGACACTCTGATACAGGTTGCATATTTGTGGGGGCTTGTGGTGACGGAAGTTGCGTGTGAAGTGAGGGACAAGCGGCAATGGAGTGGAGGAGGACGACTCCAACAGCAGGAGCATTAGAAGAGGACTGAGAAGGGCTGGTTGATTTGGGTGATGGGTCGTGATTTACCTGTTCAGAGAGCATCCGAACCTCTTCCAAGATGGAGCTGACGGGACGGCTCCTCTCTCTACCTCTGGTGAAGGGAACAATGCAGTAACTGCACATGTTGTCACAGCCTCGCATGATGGAGCTGCCAGCAACAAAACAGGAAGAAAAAAAAAACCGTTAAGAACTGATCCGGGTGATCAGTTCTGACAAAACAGAGAAGCAACGTACACAAAAGCACTGCGGCCCTGACTGGCATGCTGGACGGGCATGATGTCTGCGTAGGTCTCCTCTAGAGACAGCAGCACGTTGCTCGCCTGCTGACCTCCGGTGGTGGCGGCGGCTAGAAGTCGAGGAAGGTCTCTGTAGGCGTCGGGGCCGGCCAGGACGTCCACCAGCTTCTCCCGCTCCAACAGCTCAGTCTTCAGCCTCTCAGCCATGCAGCCTGGACAAACACAGCTGTCTGAATACTACTGCAACATCTGAGAACCGAACAGATGTGTACGTTACGTTACCTAAAATGCCTATTTTCACTGGCGAGTTGGTCTTTAATCGTTTCTTCTTCATGGCTGTCAGTTGTTGGAGTCTGTTCCAAATGGTTTGTTCGGCCTTTTCTCTAGAGAAAGAGTTTCGTCGCTTTTGTTAATCTGACCACAAAGACGTATATTTGTACAATGGGAACAAATAAGGAGCTTTTCAAAATAGAGTACAGTGGACCCCCAACTTCGTGGTTCAGGGATTGCAGAAGTTTTTATGGAGAGCAACTTCAAATTACTGGTGGAAAATTTGCCTGTTTGCATTTTTGTTCGCTGAGTTTATCTAAAACAATGTAAAGAAAATACAGCTAAGGAAGCTGAAATGCCTTGACGTAATGCTAGTTGACGCTCTATTTCTGGGCATTTGCAAAGCAGCCAATCAAGGAATGCCATTTATTTCCCTTAACGCCAATTGGATGTACAAAGATAAGACTGCTGATGTTAGCTTCTGTGGCAGAGCTAAGGCAGTTTCCACCGTACAGACTAATCTATATTGAGGTATATTTGGTGTTAAAATGAAACCTGTTGGTTAGTTTTCTTTTGGCCTATTAAGAAAACTGGATTGGATTCCTGGATTGTACCCAGAACCAAACATTCACTGAAATAACTTGTTTCATCCCTCCACTGCTGACGCAAACAAGGAAACAACTCAAACCACTGAACAGAAAACAAGGTGAACTAAAAAGACATTTTGATGATTAGAAGGATTAACTGAAACACTGAATTCAACAGGACTAGGGTTTACATATTGACATTATGCCAGCTTGTTATTAATAGTTTTGTTAAATTGTATTTTGACTTCTTTCTACAAAACAATTGTTATTCTTGCTCATCTCCTGCCTCCAGCCACTTCAGTCTGCATTAGTTTCTATTGTATTCCTTTTGAACATGGCGACTGGTCAATACTTGTGACTTATTGTAGACGACTTAACACGAGTTTTACGTTATTAAAACGATTAAAATGGGTGTTTTTAGTGGTCTCAAGTATTTGCGGATTTTAGCAATTTGTGGGCGGCGGTGGTCCATGACTCCTGCAAATACCAGGGGGTCCACTATATGTACCTGAAGGAGCTCACCTGATAGAGCAGGTCACCAAGAGGACAACATCTGCCTAGAAGAGAAAAAAACAACACTAACTAAACCGTGGGTTAAAAAGTGAAAAAAAACATTGTGTTCTATCTCCACTCTGACATTAATTTTAAGTCTCGCATTTGCCTCACACACACACACACACACACACACAGGGACAACCATTTCTGAAAACATGTTCCTTTAGAGTCTCAATGCTCTAAAGGAAGATTGATAAATTGTCCTATTTTCATATAACATTGTTATTGCCATGTGTAGCTAGTTAGCAACGTCACTGAGAAAAGCTAGCAAAAACTATTAGTACTAGCATCAGGGTGATCAGCTGTCCCACTACAAGGTATTTTAACCCTGTAGTGGTTAAAATTTTTGTACTGCATTTTGATTGGTCCAGACTGCATGACCGACACCTGCTGATGTCTGGGTTTGAGTCATTTATCCAACGACCGTCAAGTTGTTGATGATATGGATTCGCTACTGTTTAAAACGAACCTTGTATCTCCAAAGAATTTTACTTTTCAGGAAATGAAAGAAATATTTTCCTTCTATATAAACTCATGCTGTTCGGTCAAAGTAATAAGGAAACCTCAGAGCCATGTGAAGGATGATTGGTAAAGTTGATTTTCAAAAGAAAAAAGCAAATGACTAAGATTTCAGTTTTTTTTCCTCTGCAGGAACAATGTATAAAATGCTTTATGTGCCAAACTGTGCATATGTGAGATGAGATTTGCTTAAACTTAAATTTCGTTGTTCTTGTGACAATGACAATAAAGATTTATCTCTCTCTACACCTCCTTTAACCATTTCTGACCAGGAAATGGTCAGAAACTTCCTGACTATCATGATCTAGCTATGCTTCTGGAAGTTTGTTTCATGGAAAGACTTAGAACTTAATAATAAATACCTGTTTCAAATCAGCTGTCCGTTGATAGCCTTTCTTCTGCAGTATGGACCAGGCTATTTCTGTGTCATTTACATTCATCTGACATCCATAAGTTTCAAAATACACTGAAATGAGGTAAGCCATCATTACACACACTCCAAAACCACTGAATGGAAAGCTGGCGGAAGCTGTCAGTGGTGCCACCAACCTTTCCTTGCGTCCCCCAGCAGCCCCAAGTCCTCAGAAAGATAATGTTCGTCGGTGTGTTCGCAATTTACAGCCAGAGTCACTGGAGGAGATTTAATAAAGTCCTGAAAACGCGGACCGGAAGCTACCTGCCTCCTGAAGCTGTCGGAGACACCTTTGTTCTTCTCTCCTGAGCTGGCTCTGGCTGCATTTGAACAGTTTCTGGGTTTGGAGAGCCACCTGAGAGGAGCCAAGTGTTCGGAGACGCAAAGAAAGGACTTTACAATCCTCATGCTTGTTTAAGAGCTTCCTGTGTAATAAAATTCAGAGGTTTTGGTTTATTCAGCAAGACGTAGGACTAATATCCGCAATTTCTTTAACTCCTTAAGTTACAAAAATAAAGGGCAAGCTGAGTAAATGTCATTTAAGCTCCCGACGTAACGTGCAGCCGAAGATGTTTCCACAGCAAGAGGAATCACTTCCTGTTCGGTGTCACAAAACTATTCAACAGTCTAAATTATAAAATGCCATGGTAAGATAATAACGGTGGCCACTGTGAAAGTGGGGCGCAAACTCTACAACTTAAGGTACAAGCAGAATGTTGATAAAGGATTTTTGCGTTTGAATCAGCCTATATTCACCTACAAGAGTACAAAACAGATGATAACTATTGTTATTGTTAAGAGGAAATTGGTCGGCTTAACGCGTATTTTTACAAACGTTATCAAATTTGGGAAATTTTCTGAAGAATGGGAGGACAAAATTCCAACTGGTTTGGAGTGTTTTAGGTTTTGTAACAACAACCTGTGACGATGAAATAGCGGCAGACGGAGAATCCTCTTGCATCCTGCGTGCTGAACCCAGCTGCAGTACGTCTATATTTGTAGTCCGTCTCTAAAATGTCCCACCTAACAAGGTTCCTGACAACTTGAGAGGGAATTTAACTGAGGCTGTGTTTTATTTAGATTAATTTCACATACCCGGAAAAGGGTTCTGAAGTTTTGCAATTGCACTATACTTATACAGCTACACAATTTACTTATTTAAATGCATGACGGTTCCTGTCATTTTTGGTCATATTTCTGCTTTTATAACCTGTCGGAATAAGTGCTTTTTGACAGTGTTTTTGTACTGGACAGTTGTTTCTTCTGTAAGAATCGTAGCCTAAGGGTGCTGCCTCAATATTATGGTCATACTTTTATCAACTATGTCTTTAAAACTGCTGAGTTTAAATGACCCCACAGCCAATACTCAACAAGAATAGAGAATTTTGCTCTTTGTTCTGCCAGAACAAGAGCAGTTGTTCCTGGTTTGGACACCATACTTTGCAAGAACTTAAATACAGAATTCTCCCACTGCAGCTGACAACCTTCATATTTCAGAGGGGGGGTGGGGGGATCCTGTGGGTGATACCTTAGACTTAGACTGACTTTATTATCAGTTTGCATGCACAGGGTGTATACAGAACGAAATTTCGTTGTGTACAGCTCAGAACAATGTTTTGAGGTTCCAAAGTTATGAGGTTACTCCAGAATATAAATATAAATATAAAATATAAAGTGCAGGAATGACAGTAAAATAGAAGTTTTTTAGTTATGTATATCTGCAAGGTATGAAAGGTACAGAATTCTTGGAAAGACCCTTGATATGAAAGTTACTAACATCCCAAAAGAAAAGAATGTTTGCCCACACAAAGTGTCAAAAACAAAATCTGCAAGAACAGAATGATCTAATCTTGTTCTTGCAACCCTGGAAGAGGGAACTGATTTGTTACTGCAGAGTTTTTATTGACCTTTATTTTCCTACCATATGAGTCAAACATGAACAAAACCAGCCAAGGGTCCATTTATTCCAACTGGACTGGATTAAGGGTTTGACCTGGCAGTCTGGGTTTGGTTTTGTAACAACAAAAAATGGGTAAAACTAATTACGGTCAAACAAGAAAGCTACCAAGCAGCATGCTGAAAAGAGTAACACACAGTCACGTCAACCAAAAGGTTGGTCTCTATTTTTCTCACATATCTGTAGTGTTCCCTGCATGGCTTGTGATAAACTGGAAACATGGATTCCTTCTGGCCACGCTTCAAAAAAGACCAGAGTTGTGGAGAACACCACCAATATTTATCAACAGATTGCCCCACCTGAACCAAGAGTCTCTGCAGCTCCTGCAAAATTTACTGTAGACATTTTGGCTACTTCTCTGACTAATGCTCTCATTTCCTGGCCTTAGATAAACAGTAATGCATAGGAAGGTTTGCAGTTTATCAATTGAAGAATGCTCTGATATGTTCAAAGCTTGGACTAATCGCTTCATAAGCTACGCAGCCCTCTGTAAACATCAGAAAGCTTTAAAGAAATCCTTTAATCTCCTGTGGCAACCATTCAACTGTGCAAAATCCTTGGGTGGACCTAGCTCTGCCTCCTCCTCAGAGTTACAATTTCTAAGATCCTGCAGACTAGCCAGCAGCCATTAAGTGCGCATCTGTTGAGCTCATTATAGGATCTACTTCTCAGAGCAACACTGGTAAAAACGTTGTTCAAGGGTTAATAGAGGAGCCATGTTGTGGTGACTTCCTGAAGGTGGAGTTTCAGAAAAAGCAGGAGTTTCTTAAAGAGACAGAGGCTCAATTTTAAGGCGTTATGTTACAAAGTCAAATTTCTTTTAAGCCATTTTTGATAATTATAGCATTTTTATAACAATCGAAAGTAACCTTGTTATTTCACTTTACAATAAAATGCCACTGTAAAATACATAATACTGCCCCTTTAACCCTGATGTGTGTGATGTGTTCCTTGGTCTTCATGTTGTCTTCAGTTATGTTTTCTAACAAACCTCTTATACCCTAGTGGTCATTGCTTACTTCCAATTGGTTAACCTGGACTTGAGTTCACAGTTTCAGAGCAAAAGGAGATAAATTTGTTCATACGACCTGTTAAAATTTTTATTTGCAAAGATTTTGAAATCCATATATAATTTCCTTTCCACTTTACCTATCCTATGTGATAGGAAACAAGAATGTTTAAAGTTTATAGCACATTAAAGTTTGTTTTTGCAATGAAATAAAAGAAGACAAGAGGAATGGATATTTTAGCAAGCCGATGTAAATCAAATCTGCTCGTTGGAATGATCCCGTTCTCCCCAAGAATGACACCAAACATAGGTTGTCTTCACAGTTTTTAATAATAATTATTATTAATAATGTAATTCTTAATAACAACTAACAAAAGACAATATTACTAACTTTATTTGTATAGAATACAAATAAAGTTATAATACAATACAAATAAATAGAATACAAATACAGATAAAGCAAAAGAACCCAATCAATGATGGCTCCCACTCTTCAGTTAATCCTCAACTTCTGTAGAGAATCAGTATTTAAGTTAGTTTCAACAACAAAATATCACTGAGGGAGGATTTAGATCTTAAAGCCTGAGGTATTTCTTCACCTGGGCCTCATGACGTTCCCCCGCCCTCCTCTGTACCTCTGATCGCTCTGGATGGATGTGAGATCTTCTTTAAACGTCCCCTCATAGATGTCTGACTGACGTTTCATGTAGCTCTCACTTTCATCTCTGCAAAGGAGCAAAGTGAGAGCCACAATAGGAGTTTGACAATGAAGCTCTGCAGTGACTAACACACTCTGCGCACAGACGCCCCTGCCTACCCGAGCCGTTTGCCCATGATAGTCTGAAGGAACTTCCTGGCAGAGATCTGGCCCAAGACCTTCCTGTAACTGTTGGTAAAGATGGCATCAGCGTGACGTTCAGAGCTAAAGATCAGAGAAGGGGGAAGCTGACATCAGTTTGCTTTAATGGACAATGATTTTTGTAGCTTTACTTTACAAATGCATTAGTGTAAGTAACTTTGGTTTGATTTGCCCACAATTAGAGATTTTCCTCACAGACACATTTTCTTAGTCTTCACCCAATCTGGCCAAACAACAGCCATACGCACCGCAGCTCCTCTCCGTCCCTCAGAGAGATCCCGTCTTCGTCCTGCTGCTCTGCCGGATTCTTCAGGGAAGACGTCATGAGGATGGACGTGTCCCTTTGGCCAAACCTGTCAGACATCACCATATTCTTCCTGAATGTCCAATACCGAATTCCAAACACGCCCTTCCTCAGCTGTAAGCCGCACTTAGGAGTTATTAAATCTAATTTTCATGTTAGATGCTAAACCGTGCTTGAGGTTTACAAAATGCTCTTGTCCTTGTCAAATGACATGTTCTGCTGCCTGAGCGCTGGACAACATGATTAAGATGCGCTAGTGGAACAATGTAACTACAGTGACTAATTCAGACATCTTGACCCTTCTTTGCATAACAGGAGCAGAGGACAAAGACATGACAGGCAAAGTAAGTGGTGAAAAGGTCAAAACAACATTTGCATTAGGCATGAATGTAGATTTGTCTGTTTTATCGTTTGTTTTTTTTTACCTGGTTGAAAACTGCTGGATATCTATGGGGTGCCGTTTGTAAAGTTACACAGTCAAAGTTTGGAGGAATAAATTGTGCTACTTTTCCTGCAGTAAAAGAAAGAAAATCATATTTTCATGTTTAAGTATCACAGTTTCAAACTAAATATTTTATTAGCACCGTAATTTTACAAACTAAATATTTAGCTTCAAACTAAATAGTTGGCACGCTAAATATTTAACTTCAGGCTGAACAGTTAGCTCAGAGGTAGGTATTTATTTTGAAGTTGTGACACTTAAAAAATAATAAATAACATGGGCATAATATGGCTTTCAAAAAATGCTCCCCATTTTTTTCTTATATTAGTTTTAACTAACTTTACAAACGACACCACATAGATATCTTTGTTGTTTGAGTTTTATTGACCCAAACAAATTAGATATTAGATTGTTTAGAATTAGTAATGTTTCAATAAACATCAATGAAGATACTTCAGTCAGCTGTTGTTCTTATTTGTTGTATGCAGTGTCCAGCTAAAAACAGAAACATTAATTCAATTCAATCCAAAAATATTTTATTGATTCGAATAATACATTAAATATAAATTATCTGCTTTGCGGTTGACAAGGTTTCTATGTTGGAGCAAGAATTTAAGTTTGTTTCCAGCTTTAGCTAGTTTGCTAGCGAGGAAGTTTGCAGCTAGCGAGCAACGCTATTAATCCCGAGATGTTGTTAAAACTTAGCTACAGTGTTCAGGGGAGATGTTTATTGCCACCTTGTCAGAATAGATGTTTTTTTTTTTTTATTTGTACTATTTTAGTGGCCCTTCATTCATTTATTGCGGGACATCTTGGTGAAGCAAGGATTAGAGCCACCTATTTATCGCCACCAGGTGGCGCCCAAACAAGTAAAATGGGTGAAATGGGGACATCTGGTGGAGGAGCTTATAAAGTAGATATACAGCTCACAACTGTGGTTGTTAGGGATATGAAATCTGTGTGTTGCACTCTGCCTCTTTCCAGTCTTTGGGCTTCATAGACAACGATACCAAAGCAGTCTGGAAGAGGAGGGTGTTTGGTTTGGGAATCTTCGGATCTCAGTTGCTTTTTGGAGAGGATGTGGTTCTGTTGGTGTCTCCCATCAATGACCGTGGTGGATGTCTCACTCCAGACTGGTGAGGGTCAGTGTTAGAGATTTTTTGGTATTATCATTTCATTCTTACTTTAGTTCACATTAAGCCTATAGATCTTTGTGATTTTCTGTTTAAAGTGTTCTCTTCTTTAACTGACCTGGAGGTCACTACTGTCTGTTCAACTTTACGAGAAATAGATAACACTAAGTTTCTCATCAGTCAGTGTTTGCTCCAGACAGACAAGCTTATTCTTCATGAGTGATGGAAGAGTAGACCAGTAGATGGATAAACAGATTGAGGTGCCTTCAGTAGAAACACAGTTGTTGCTCTGGTCTTTTCGAAAGTACTGAGAGCTTGATTACAAGCAGCTGAAGTCAGCTTCCTATCGAACCTTTGAGGGTTTTACAGGCGCATCCTGGAGAACAACAGGGCAGAGCAAGAGCCTGCTGCAGAGACCTACGTTTTCTGGCATAGTGACACTGTGGAACCGTCCAGGATGACCTACAGTGTTGCTGGGTAGAGACATGTTGGATTTTACCTCCTGAACCTGTTGCCCAATTGCCAATAAGTGATAAGTGGATACATATTGAGAAACGTATGCCTTAATTACAAAATATCCTTTTGTAAAAAATAATAAATACAATTTATATTTATATACAATTATAAATTATAAATAAATTATATACAATTTATATAAATAAAAAGAACTCAAATGTGCAAAATAATGTAAAACACAATTTTAGAGCTTAATTCAGGTGTATACATCTTTTACATTTTTGAACTGTACCTTATTAAGTTTCTTTTAGCTGTTACACTATCCTTATTTCAAGTGTAGAACATTGATTAAAACCAAATACAAAATATTATTGATGAAATTCTGTTTTTTAGTTTCTACAGAAACACCTGACTCGAACAATGGGGAGGGATTTCCAAAACTTTCAAATGATCCTTAAATTGCTTTATAAAAACAGCATTTAACAAGTTCTGAATGTTGAGACGTACCTGATGGACGGGTAGAGCGGGGAGCCTGACAAAGACATGACCAGGCAGCAGAAGAGCAGCAGCAGCACAGCAGCTTTCTCCATCACCGCAGTAAATCCTGGAGAACACTGAACTACCAGAATAAATGACAGGAGTAGAAATGACATTAGAAAAAAAAGAAAAAAACGCTGAAATCACAGTTTCCCAGCATCAGCGTCACCACACAACTGAAAAAAAAATCTACAAAAAAAACTAAGTTGAGGCATGTGTGTGTTGAGAGTTACCTAGTTTTAAAGCAGATCGAGAGCGTCCCTGCTGAGCCACTACTCGGTGCCTTCCACTCTCATCGTCCGTCCCTGCCGGGAAAAACAGGACAAAAGAGACAGGAACACTGCTGTTTGCCCCCCTCTGCATCCATGGTCAGTTTATACTGAACCTGGGGCTCAGTCACACCCACAGCTCACATCATCACTACCACTCTCCCTCACTGAGCCCAGCCGTCAACGTCAACTCTCTGGGTTGGATTTTTTTTTTCCTTTTGGGCATGACCATAATTGAGTAGCACTTCAGTGCCGCAGTGTATTATGGTTTTGCATAACCATTAATCAGTAAAAGACAGAATGTATGGGGGAAAAAAATGATGGATTGTGAACAAAGTGAAATAAACAATAATGTTCTGGTTAATCAATTTCATTTCATGTACATTTCATCTGATGTTCCTGGCCTGCAACACAAAGTAAATCCACATAGCCTCTATTTCAACTCATCTGTGAGTTGGGATCAGAGTTCAGGTATTATTAGAATTTTTAATATGCTAATAAGCTGCTTCCAGCTGCAAAACAATACCTTGTTGCCACAGTTATGCATTATAACAACTGCCTGGAAATAAAAAGTAAGATCAAAGATGTCCAGCAGGACACAGTCTGTATCTGGTTGATTCCTGTTGCTGAGGAGACAAACTTTCTTCTAGACCAAGAAATAGAACTCTATGGATCCATGTTTAGTTCTACAGTGATTTACAAATTATGCATCACAAAAATGATTTTGTTCATTTCATTATTAATATTGAATGTTTTTAGGGTAAAAAAAATAATTTCTTTTTAGACTGAAAAACCATTTCTTATGAAACACCTGGTGTTATAAGTGAATTGTGGATTTTAATGAGAATATAGTTTTTCCTCAACATGAGCTAGCTAGCTAAAATGTTTTAGTCAGCTAAAATATGATTTACTGCCAACAGCTGTTTTTACCTGAGGATTTAAATCCTACTGTTACTCTGCACTACTAGAATTGACCCTTATCCTGTAATAGTCTGCTGTATCTTTGTTGGTTAGCTTGGCTGCACCACCCTCTAATAACCCTCTAATAAAGACGTAGATGTGGGTGAGTTAAGTTACGGTACTCAAACTCTGGTCATTACTGACATTTCTGTAAACTTCAGAACTAGTTTAAGTTCTTTTACTCTAGTGGCCTTTGGGGGAAAGACATACAAAATATAAGTTTGCCTTGAACCTGAACACTTACTGTTCAAAATAATGGCTTTTTGAAGAGTGATTCTACAACTACTTGCTAGATGTTTTTATGCTGTGCAGACAGAACAAGTTTTTCTGTTTAAGAAGGCGACATTGATTGAACAATGTACTCCGACAGCGACAGGAATACAATAAAGATCAAGACTGAATCATCTCAATTATGCAAAGATTTTGGAAGAAAAGGAGGTTACATGTCTATAATCATTTAGTTATTCATATCTATGAATCTTTTAAAACCTTTACAAAAATATTTTTTAAATTTATGTTCTGCTGAGAGATTATTCAGAATCATTTAGTTATCTTCTTTTCACATTAACTAATAAAAGACAAACAAGCATAAATTCACCTCAGCTTCTTTATTTTCCCCATCTTCATTACAAAAACATATTTTTTATCATCAACACATCCTGGGAGCATCTTCTGTAGAAAATAAAAGAGTACCACAGGAAAACCCATCAGCGTAGTTGATATTATTTTGGGGTGTCAGTGCGATGTCCAATTGTTGATTATTTCTGGAAGAAGAAGCAGCAGCAGCTCCTTCCTGAGGTGAAACAGGACACAGAGCATCAACGAAGAGGAATGTACAAAAAAAAAAAAAAAAGGACAAAACCCAATTTTCATCAAGAAACCACAAAAAATTCACTGAAAAACTCTGCTGTGTTGGACAAAAAGAAAAGTGCAACGATCAGTAGCTCTACCGCCCTTTGCAGGAGAATCCATCAGTGTTTGTCCCAAGGCGTCTCTGTCCCTTCTGTTTGGCAACACAGTCGTACTGCATGTTTAAAACCGTCGATTGGATTCTTGAACATTCGTGCCTTTTTTCCCCAGAGTCTGATTTTGTAGCAAACCAAAAAATTAAAATCACAAAATGACCACCATCAGTTTCTTCTTTCGTCTTTATTTTTTCTCCATTCTGTGGGAAAAAAGAAAGAAAACATTAGTGATTACTCAGACTGGATTCATCCAACTAGTGAAGCTGATCATGCATTTTATAAAATGTGCATAGAGTCTCAAAAATTTAAAAAAATAAAAATAAAAATTGAACTGCAAACTGTTTAGTAGAGTATAGACCACAATGGAGGGATTACTATGTTGCTGCTATGGACTCTGGTTGTAATGGTCATGATGGGGTGAGTGATTGGGAGATGAGAGCACCACACAGCCATGCACACTGCCACACATTATGGTAAATGCAGTGTGGATGCAGTCTCAGAGAACGCCCTTACTTCAGCCTGGAAGCAGAACCCACTCTTATGTTACAAAAGTGTGGGGGGGGGGCTTTACCGAAGGCTCCTATACTTTGCCAACCTACTACTCTGCTCTGCAGCAATCCTGAAAAAGGAGTAGAGAGACAGCAAGGTGCGGACAGAAGGGTTAAAAAGACAGAAGGAAAACGTCCAACATTAGGAAAATCATTCACTGAAACCTTCTCCTTGCTTAAAGGGGGTTAAATGGGCTGGCTTAAGAGAGGGCAGTCAAAGTGACCGCTTCAGTCAGCAACACAGGCTGCAAATTGCTCACTCCAGCCCCTGAAGAGCTCTACATACTGATGGGGGGGGGAAATTGCCCCCTCTCTTGCTATGCTTCTCTCCTTGTATTCATGAGCTCTTCTTCTGGCGGAGACCTTTGGACTGAAATGATCCTTTGAAGTCCCATTAAAAGGGGAGCTACAGACAGAAAAGGCTCTTTTCCTTCAGGTTTGCAGCTAAGAATTACAAAGAGCAGCACCAGTGTTCGTCACCAGGAATGGGGGGGCGATGCTTTTCTGTCCGGGTGAAGGACTCTCTCCATCAGAATACTTACCTCTTCACTGCTTTCTGGGCCAGCATGCGGTTCCCCGCTAGGAAGGTTATGCCGCCGATGATTGCCAGGTACTTCAGAGTCTGGAACATGTTCAGGTTGGTCCAGTAGACGTACATCAGGCCCAGCATGGCTGGAACAACAGAAGACTTTAAGTAAACTAAGGGCCACATGATGAACTTTATTGTTCTAAGAGACAGAAGAGTCAAAGTAAAGAATGTGCACCCTTTTCATCTTACTGCTTCCTTAGGAATAAAATGTCTTGCAAATTTACTCATGCTCCTTGGACTGTAATATTTAGACATGTTTTACAAATAAAAAATTGGAATATTGGGCAAATATTTGTTTTCACCTGACACCCCTAAGATAAAATTAAGTACAACCAAAAACCTTCTGAAGGTATATAGTCCATAAATTATTATCATTCCACTGCCTAGCCAAACACCAAAATGCTTCAACTAGGGCTGGGACTTTTACCCAGAATTTAGCATGTTAAAATTTTAATCACTTTTTTTTTGCAACCTACAAAAAGTTCCGGATGGAACTTTTGTATTTGCACGTTTCTGCTATGCCCCTAAATCTGAAGCACAAGTGACATCAGCAGCAACGGCGACAGACGGCAAAGCTGCTTCTCTTGGTCCACTGGGAGTTCATTTTTATTTCAAGAAAACATTCTGATTGGACGCTGGAAAAGACGATTGTTGTGTTCATGTTGTGCCAAAAGGAGTTAGTTTATTCAAGCCTAAAAAACCATCTCAATGTTAAACATGTAGCAGCCAACGCTAATGTCGGCGTAAACAGTACATATTTCTAAAGAAGTTCCATGAAAGATCAGAATTCTTGAAACTCTGGGAAGCTGAATGGATAGAATAACACTTTGCTCCAACCTGATGGTTGAAGAACCTAAATAACAGATTAAAAACAATAAATATTTTTGTTGCTGAGCTCATACATCTATTTATTCAATAATTTAAATTGAAAATGCTGTTTATTTTGTAGATATATGGTTTTCGATTAAGATGGGATTAATTAATTAGAGAGTCTGGAATTAACTCAAAACTTTTAACTGAGCCCCATTATTAGTTCTAAGGTTAAGTCTCAGAAGAGGGGACAAACCATCCTCTGTTAGCTTAGCATAACACCACCAACAAAAACTTTGCAGATAGAGGTTATTTGAAACTAATCAGACTGAGCCTGGTGCAAATAAAATTTAACAACAATTTCAGACTACAACAGTCTACAGTCTACCGTCTACAACAGTATCAATACAGACAGGCTGAAAAATACACGCCACACTGTCAGATTTAGTTGAGTTTGTAGAATTAGAGAAAATGTGAAAGTTCAAGAGGCAGGAATCCTTTAGCAAAACAATTTGCGTCTTATTCCATTTCTATATAATGCTATGATTAAAAACAGCTTTAATCACGAAGCAAACGTGGAAAAACTGTGGGAGCTTACCTGCGTGTCCCAGGTGGAACAAGATGGTGCTTGGAGAGAAGCTGAAGTTGGAGATGTTGGCTCCGAGTTTAAACCACTACAAAAGAGAGGGAAAATTCTAACAATGAGATCATTTTTACTCTCCAGTCAGAGCGGCAAACAAAAGAGCTGAATAAATGGTTTATCGCTAATAAAATACTATGATTAGCAGCAACAATACCCAGCACTCAGCAGACAAAAAAACAACACCGCACTATTGTGTTCTTAAATTAAAAAAGGCATTATATTTATACTGGACAATCCCATTGACCATGTTCTTGCTGAAAATGGGATTGTGGATATAAAAATACCGAATACTATATGAGTGGTGCTTCTAAATGGATTTCTGAACTACAACAGATTTAAAAAAAATCTTTTAAAAACACTTTGAACATGTTTTTCAATATTACCAGAATGAGCAGAAGCAGGAGCGGAGACAGTACGAGAGCGGTGAAGGTGTTGGAAACCACCGTTGGAGGCTTCTTTTCTGGCTCCCTGAACAAATGCTGCACAGAAAAAGATTTCACACGAGTCAAACTGAAGCCTTGTGCTCACTTACCTGAGTTGTTATTAAGACCAATATCTCTATTACTGATTAAAAAATCTGCCTCTCAGCACTGTTTTAAACATGCCAAACCCATAGGGGGCAGTGTAGCGCACCGCAAAAACCTGAGCAGATTGCTTGAAAACGACCACGACTTCCTGTTAAAAATGAACATGTCCCAGGAGGTTCATTTGTGTGGACAAATAAATAGATTGAGCTACTTTGAAATAGCACATTAAAATATAAATAGATAAAAATTTATTTATTTCCCCCTTCCTGGCTACATGTGGACTAGGCCTTAAACTACTGACTGTCCAATCCAGTCACAACAGGCACAGACTGCATGTAGCCTCATATGGGTTGTCAACAGAAGCTAATCAATGGTGAAGACAAATGTTGTCCAGCTATGTGGCGATATAGTCACACTTACCCGTGATGGACAAAACAATTTAGGCTAGTTAGCATTAGCAGCTGTTACCAGTAGCCTTAACCAAATCAAGAGACAGAGGGCAGTGATGATGTCTGTGCACCACTCAAACGTTTGCCTAATACAGGCCCAGTAAGAAAAGAAAACTACATATTCACGACAAAATTTAAGACCTGTGATTATTTCAGGCCAATCTATATATATATTTTTTATGAATTTAGGGCCTTAATTTTAGTTTGATGAATTTAAGCTTTGTTAAGGATGTACAAACACTGAAAGAAAACAGACCTGAATCTCTGGTTTTGGTACATAAAGAGTCTTTGGCTGAACAGCAACTGGAGCTTCTTCTTCTGCAAACTTCAGGATGACGTCAGCCTGTTGAGAGGTTACAAGTCAGTTTCAGCAACACTTTACATATGAAAAACCGCCATTTCCAAGAACAAAGCCTGGTTGGACACTGACCACGTTCCACAAGATGGGATTCTCCAGGGTGGCATCTCCAACCATGAGGTAGAGAGAGTAGGTACCAGACATAGAATCGAACTCTGACTTCCGTTCAGCCGTGTCCAACTCAAACTTGTAGAGGTTCTTGCTGTCTGGTTCGGCAACGAATACGACCTCCTGGCCAGTTTTCTGATTGTGCAGCCGGACAAACGTCTTGTAGGGACAACAAAGGCGTTGGGTGTTAACCGCAGTGATGAGCTCCAACTCTTGGCCAACCAGCTGTATAATTTAACGCTAATAGCAGTAATTATAAAAGCAGAAACAATAGCTCAGAGGACAGCTACATACCTGGTGAGGGGTGAGCTCCTGCTCATTGTTGACGTCAACCAGCTGGAAGGACATGGCAAAGTTCTGGTGGCTGTCTGCTGTAAAGGAGCTCTTGGCTTTGGAGGGATACTGCACTCTATGTTATCAGACCAAAGGAAGAGACAACAAGTGGTGTTAAACATCTAGCCTCTGGGTGTGCAGAGCAGCAGCTCCAGAGGTCCGCCATGTTTCCTGACCTGGTGGTCTTTGTGCCGATGCTCTGGTCCTTGTCCACCACAGAGAGGTCCATGTTAGTAACAGCCACCTCAGTGGAAACTTTGACCTTCAGCTGCAAGTCAACAGTTTAAATGAAACAAGGGATATTATTAGCTCAGTTCCTTAGGTAACTACAGGTTAAAATGTGATGCGTTTTGCAAAGCCACAAGAAAACAATACAATAACACATCATTATCTAGGCTAATTTCCTGTTAAGAGAACATAACATGTTTTTAAACACAAAAGCCGCTGGTGGACTGCCCTAGCAGGTTTTCTGGAGGAGACCCTGCCCCTACAGTAGAGTGATGACCGAATTGCTCCATTTTTTAGCCCTTCTTCTGCATGGCTCATGACAAACTTTAAATGTGACTGATTTTTCAGCAACCAGTGGATTCCTTCTGACCACTCAGTGACTGAATCCTATGAGGTTTCAAAATAGGTTCTAAAAATGGGGTTGATACCACATAATTATTACTAGTGGAAAACCCTTAGCACTGCATGCAAGGTTTCTGCAGGTTTCACCAAATCAAATTTAAGACCTTTCTAAGATCTTTATGAATAAGTGTGTTGTTGGGGATTTATGTGTGTGTATATGGGTGGGGCTTTCCCTTTAAGAGGTGTGGCCCAGCTGCATGTCACGTGACTTCGGCCAGGAAGCCAAGCTGCGTTAGATTCATGTCACCCATGTGTTTAATCAATCCAGTTTAATCTGTATCTATCTTTGCCCGGACGAAGCATTGTGGGTAGGTTATGTTTAATATATTATTATATATCATTATTTCTTACATAATTTTTTGGTTGTTGCGGTGGATGTTAAATATTTTTTGAATATGTTGTAAGTCTTGTATCCCCTTTTGTGTGTTTCAGTTTCACACTTCCTTGAAATCATTAAACCTGTGGACAAAAGGTCAACTTGCCTCAGAGTCTTTGGGTCAGGGAAGAGTTTAGCTGTACTGTCTAGTGCTTTTCATATGGCGAAGGCAGTATAATAAGATTTAAGATCTATATCTCTACAGACATGTGCAAACATCTTCCAGCCAACTGGCAATAAAGGCAAACTTATTCATGACAGACTCCAGGGGAAGGACTTTAGAACTGGGCTGATGTGTTCCATCTTCTTGGTTTAAGTGAGAACACTGTGGCGTAGAGCCCAGTCTCACATCGCGGATTAGGCACTGATGGAAAAAGGCCATTTGTGTTGGATGTCAGTCTAAAAGGGATGCATAATCACTCATGCCAGAACTTTTCAGTTTTCTATTCGCAGATATGAAAATCATGTAACGGTTACCTTCCACATCACAAACAATCACTGCTTACAGTGATTATTTAGAGTGATGACTCTAATATCTTATACCTCTAATACCTAATAAATGCCTCCACAATATCTTAAAACAAAATGTGAGAAATAAGTCTAGAGGCATGGATTCTTATGCAAGGCTTTGTATCATTAAACTAATGGACACAGAGACAAACTGGTTGAGATCACTGTGGCTGTATCCAGAGATGCTATGATTCATGTTGCATTCTCTATTGAATGGATATACAAATGTGCCGTGATCCAAGCAGACACTAACACACGCAGTAAGCTGCTGAGTCAAGCAGCTGCGGCTATTATTAGACCAGTTCTGGAGTGTGTGTATTTGTAGGGGTCAGAGTGTGTGGGTTTGATTTGGAGGTCTTTTTGATAGTGTCTTATATGGAGAGAAGTTGTTTAAATTCAGGCCTGATCATTCCAGTTTTCTCTTAATTCAACAGGTAAATATTGCAAACATTAATCATGAATTCCTCATTAGATGAACTCAACAGAAAATGAAGAGATTGCAAAGTTATCCTTGTTAACTTTTATCTTTCTAATAAACCTAAAGTTTTCCACTTTGCATTTGCCTGTAATAAAAGAGTTGGTCAAGGGTAAACGAATATATGTTTAAATAAAAAGGAAATAATAAAAAGAATCAGAATGGGATTGGTCAAAATTGGAAACTAATTATCAAATATATCTGAAATATGGTACTGGCCAGATTGGTGCATCTCTCTAACCTCACAGCAATTATGCAACTGTGATTAGATATTTGTATCTTTTTATGCCTTAGCTAACAATAGAATAGTTATTATAAAACTTTCAATGACAGTAATTCTGATTAACCTTAAAAACATCCAACATCTGTTGGAAATGAATACAGGACACAATGCCTGTAATCCACACTAAATGTAAAAGGTTGTTTCCTTTTAAAAATTTCTACACAATAGCTTTTTCAAAAATAAACATGATTATATATAATTGTTTTTATTCTTCAGAGGTTTTGTTCTATGTTTAGAAAACAATGTGAATACACTGTGCATCTTTGCTTGTTCAATCAGTATTGAATGATACTGATTTAGAAGTAACTAAATCAATCTGGATGAAATGTTCCTGTTCATGTAATCTGCCGCCCTCAACCCATCACAGCGGAGCTCCAAAAGTAGAAGAATTGTTCTTTTGTTGCAGAATATACATTTCAAATATTGGTTGGTTTTGACCCAAAGATGAAGGAAAAATGTGCCACATTGGATTTAAACATGTACATTTTTGCTCACTTCTATTTAACCAGCTGAGACTCAATTTGATGGTGTCCAAAACCAAACAGCAAAAGAAGCTGCTATAATATGAAAAACCTACCCGCAATGCAACACTAACAAACAGAATGATTCAGTCTCTGATTATTTTATGGATAATCAGGCATTTAGCAATATTGCTTCAGCTCCTAATGTTTTACTGCTGTGGGGTTTTTGTTATTTTGAGTTGTACTTTTTCAGTTAATTGATTATATTATGTTTTATATTATTGTTTTGTATGTATATTTCAAACTGGTTGCTCTTGAAAAATGAAACCCTTTGTTTGAATGAGATTTACAAATAAAGGTGAAATAAAAATGTTAAAAGGTTTCTGGAACTTTCCTTATTCTACTGTCATAATGAAAATTAGAAAAGAAAACTTCAGAGTGACAGACTGGCGACCTGTCCAGGGTGACCCCGCCTCTCACTTGAAACATTCGCTGGAGATAGGCACCAGCACCTCCTGACCCCAGTAGGGACAAAGGTGTTAGAAAATGGATGGATAGATGGAACTTCAGAGTAGAAGCAGTAGCATGTTTGCCAACAATAAAGCCAGTGGTGGAGAAAGTTCTCAAAAAATGTACTTAAGTAAAAGTACAAATACACAGACAAAAATGTACTCTAGTAAAAGTAAAAGTACCACATTAACATTTTTACCTCAGTAAAAGTAAAAAGTACTGGTTTTAAAAAATATTTAAGTATTAAAAGTAAAAGTACTTGCTGAATGCAAGTATATACATTCGCTAATACAATATCATTAAGTGTATTTATTGCATTTAATTTTAATACATCAATAATGTGCCATTTCAATGAACAATGCCACAGATAAAGCATGTTTTTATTGTGTTTACTCTCTGTGACAGTTTAGACTTAGATATGTGATTCTATGCATCATAATTTCAGGGATGGAAACATCTTGTCTCCTGTCCTCACATAGCATGAACTTAACTTTTTTGCCACTGGTAGTATTGATTTTGAAAAAAATCCAACAGAAAGGGGATGGAACAAAGGTGGGTGGAGGAGGACATGCAACCAAGGAGCCACGTAGCAGTGTTGTAGTCAAGACTACCTAATCTGAGACCAAGTCAAGATCAAGACCAGCGCCCTGCGCTACATGACACAATAAGATTAAGTGCACCTATCAAAATTGCTTCTCAAATTGATCTGAAAGATCCACATTCCCATAAAACACTTAAGTATTAAATACTTAGAGCTGGAACAAATTTAATCAGCATCCTTATCAATTCAAACTCTCCCTCATTCTGCTTTGTTTCCATCTCTGTGCCACAATCCACAGAGGTCTCCTGCCATCCCTAAAAAGATAACGCCCTGGGTGGTTGCCCATATTGCCCATGTCAGAAACCACAACTGTCTGCACTATTAAACAGCAATTAAGGCAATGCATTAACGGTAAACAATGCTCAACTATGAACACTGTCCAAGGCGCAACAAGCAAGAAGTAACCAAGCAGAAGGAGCACCGTGACTACACTCACCCTGTCTGTCACCATGACAGGTGACGAAAACAATCAAAGAGCAATGAGCATGCTCTGCGTTCTTATGTTATTTAATCAGCAATTAAATAAATATGTATTTATTTTTTTATTAAATAAAATAATAATAGCCACTGCAGAGTATGCAGGGTATTACAAGAACAAAGAGCGGCTCTCAGTGAGGCTTCAGTCCTACAGGATTAGTAAAAATCTGTCCAGAAGAATCGGATAGTTCGTGAATATTATATCATTGTACCGCAGACTTGGGTCACAGCGTCGTCCCATATAAGCGACACCTCAGTCAACACCTCCTCACAATAATTCAGCGCATGAGTGACAACTTTTTTTCATCGCAGATGCAATATATGTGTCTCTGTACAGCTAGCTTTGCTAACATCATGTAAGCATAGCTTAACTTTCTTTAAGCTTCCTTTCCAAGTGACGCTAAAAGTTGGACAAAGTCCCCATCGTCTGTGAAAGTGAAGTGCTGCCGATTTTACATGTCGCCAAATCTTATGATTTATGTAGCGGAATTTTAGACAGACATCTTCTCCCGCTCAGAGAAAACCACTGCGTATGTCTTGGAACTCCACATGTGAGTGAAAGGAGGAGGCGATGGGTAACAACAGACACACGTAATGTCAAGAAAATCCGAGCTCATCCCACTTCCCCATGCTGGAGATTTTAGTTTAACAGTAATAATAAATAAAGTTATCTTTAAAATGAATCACTCAAGTGACATTAAGGCCCAACAGTAGACTTAAGTGTCAATAAAATAAATCTGGTTGTGTGTGTTGTTTTTGTCTCCAGCAAACTTTGCTTTAATTCTACTTTTTTCTATCGAATCATAAGAAATCATAGTCAGTCAGAAAGAGTCATTAAACAGGAAAAGCAGGTTTCCTGGAAAAAGAGGAAGTTTCCAGCCTGCAGATTTATAAAAATAGCTGAGACTATTCCTTGTTTTAAAGAATGAAATCTAAACATTTTGAGTAATTTGATAAGATTCAAAGTAAAATACTTATATTAATATTGGTTTACTTGTAATAATACTTACACTTACATTTGTGGGAACACTTACAAGAAAAACAAGTAACTGTAACTTTGGTATCAAATAATTAGAATCATTGATTATTCTTGGTTTCATTTTAGAAAACATCTGTAATAACTCACAGGATTACAGATGTATAATTAGGATTATAATAAGAGTAATTAATAAGTTATAAAATTATAAATGAATGATAAATCAGAGAAGCTAAAGAAAATAAATGTGATATAAATGTGATTTTGACATTGAACTTGAAATGGTGTAAAAAGGTGTAACTGCAATTAAACATCACTGATATGTTGGAGGTAGATGGTAGGTGAAAGGTGAAAGGAAGGGAAAAAGGGGAACTAACAGGAGAACAGAGATGATCAACGCCTTATTTAGAGAAAAGGTCGTGCAGGCAATGGACATAGGAGGTTGAGCAACCCTGAGACATTAGCACAGACATCAGGACATAATGTCTGTAAGACAGTGATGGATATGAGATCATCTGTCTAAGCAGACAGCCAATGAAAACGCACCAAAAGGTGGATAAACCCTATAAAAGGTGGGTGCAAAAGAGGAACCGTTCGTTGGATCCTCCGGGCAGCTTCGAGCCAAGATCGAGATGGACAAAGAACTCTGCAGCTGAAGAAGAGCCGGGGCCACAGAGCCGAAGACTGTCCCGCTCATGGAGACCAACCCGTCAGCCCTGCAACCTGTGGCTTCGAATCGCACTTCTCTCATCGGCTGGGTTCAGACCCCAAAGACAAAGATGAAGACAAAGGCAAAGACAAAGACGAAGAACTGGTGCCTTTTTTCCTGCCAGCACCAAGTCCTGTGTGACCTCACCATCCATGCGGAGAAGAAGCTCATCAGACCTACAGAGATCCCTGCCTTCGCCGATCAACATCTTCCTCCTGCTGCAGCACCTTCTTCATCATCAAGCCAGGTCTGGGGTTCGAAACGCCAAACTCCGTCCGTCTCTCTCAAAGGTTCCCTTTTTTAGTTCTCAGTGTCAGCAGTAGGGAAAGATAGACTAGATGATTGATTTTACTTATTTGATTATTTCTGCTACTGAATTAAGCTGTACTGACCCTTGCAAAAATGCCTTACTAATAAAATATTTAGCATAAAGAAAATCTAAAAGATGTTGTGGACATTCAGTTAATGAGTCACCTTAAAGTTCTTTAATGGTTGTAAAATAGCTGTGATGTTTGATTCTGGAGAGGAAAAAGTGGAAAATGTTTTTAGGTTGCTGGTAGCCCATATGTAAAACAACATCCTTGGGACTCGCCTGAGTCACTAAAACCTACCTGGTTCAATAACAAATGCAAGTTGTAAAATAGAGAACGAGCGACCGTTAACAGGTGTGCTCTGTGAAACTAGTTGGCTGTAGGCTGCTCAGTCTGGCTAATTCACAGGGGGAAGAAGGGTGGGACACCTGGATGTAGGCCGTCAGAATCCAGGCGAATCGTTTCTCGAAACCAGCTTAAACAGAGTTTACTTCAGTTCTGGACAGGGTAAATCCCAGCAGATTTAGGAAACTCAATTAACCCGTTAGAAGGAGAGCTGGTAGCACATCTCCCCTCTCAGAAGAGGAAGTACGAGAGTGAGAGAGTAGAGACAGAAAGGAGGGGGGGGGTGTTGCACAACAACAGTAATTAATAAATCAAGTTATTGCTTGGATTTTTAAAGTGCCACGTTAAGTCCCTGTACTTCACATTTTAACGGAAAAAAAAGCACAAAGCGACTTGGATGTAACGAGCAACCCAACAGATTTTTAGAAATGTAGTGAAGTAGAAAGTGCAGATACTTACTGTAAAACATAGTGGACTAAAAGTATCCATTATTAAATCTACTTAAGTAAAGTACAGATGGATGAAAATTGTACTTAGATACAGTAACAAAGTACTTGTACTTTGTTACTTACCACCATTGATTAAAGCATATGAACAGACATTTTAGCTAGCATTTTATGCCCCATAGAACAGGAGTTATGAGTAAGCATGTCAATATTTAACACTAATATTTAAATTAAATATGGAGATTAATCATTGGAATCTAATTAAATAATCAACTATTAACTAATCAAATGTGGAGTTATGTAAAGTTCCACAAGCAGAGAGTAGTTTATAGTCGTCTACACTTGACCTAAACATAGCTAGTTAGTGAAACTAATCGTACCTCAATGTGATTGGCCACCAGTCGGCTGTCCCCAGTCACACCAATAGTGAACTGGTAATATCCACTGGCCGGCTTGCTGGACATGAAATTCAGTTCAAAGACGCCACTGAAAACAGGAAAAAAGAACAACACAGTAAGTGATCAGCAGGACTGCTGCCCACACCCATATGGGATTCACAGTTATTAAGGCAGAACATGGAGGAAATCAGAGCTGCATTAGCTTAGGGATAGGTAATCCTGTTGTGGATTAGCGTAGCACGATATTGAAAAAAACATATCGTGATGTTAAATATTGCCATTAAATTGAAAATATTTTCTACTTATTCATTTGCTCCCATTATCACAATTCATATTGAGGTTCTATATATTTTGAAGTATTGGCATCAATACTTCAAAATATTGAAGCATTCACACACCTCAGATGATCTCACTGTGTTTATTTTATCCTTTTATCAAATTTCAAAATATTTCCCATTTTTAGGACATGATTATTCCATGACTTTTGTCTCTTAGTACTTTAACTTCTTTTCTTAATTTTCTCATGAAGAACATATTTTCTAAAGGTTTCTGCTTTTGGCACAGCTACTTCGGCATTATGTTAGCTAAAGGCTAACATTCAAACTGTAAATGAGTCCAGAGGCAGTTAGGTATGTTCAAAGGATAAAACATTTGAACATTTTCATAAAATTAAAGCTAGAAAACAGCAGTTTAAACTATTATTTCCAATCAGCAACTTTTGCTGGATGATTAATTGTCCCAGACGTTATTGTGATAAAGGATAATATTGGTGTTTTGAAACCATTTTCAAGTAGTAGAGTAATGGCATAATGATTCAAAAACACACTCTCAAAGATCAATAAACTTTATATTCTAGTGAACATTTTACACTGGAACTGGAAAACATTTTAAATATCCAAATTAAACAAAACAACAGATAAAATTAATTATGAAGTTTCTGCTAACAAAATTGTCCTTCAAAAACACATTCTAGTTGAGACCAAAACACCAGACTGAAGACTTATCATCCAATTTTTGCTTGAAAGAGAAAAATGGGTGAAATGATAAATCATGCAGATGGAAATTATTGATTTGTCTTAATTCATCATGTGATTAATTGATGTATTTCTTATTGGGACAGACCCACTCAGATCTAAGTTATTTTAGCAGATTTATTGTAAAAGCCCTGTAAGAATTGTTGCTTCACTTTAGCTTTTTAGCTAATTTGAGTTTCTCTCTTCAGCTGAAAGTATTCGCACTACACTTTCACAGGAAAACGTAGTGCGAACGCACCGCTATCCTACACAGGTATCCTAGTAACTAGTGGAGTAAAAACGTCGAGGGCTCCTAATGTAGAAAAGATGAGTTAAGATTAGTTCCATATGCAAGTATTGACCGATAGTGGTTCACCCAAAATTAAAGAAATCAGGCAGATCAGTCTATGCACCTCTAAAAATCCCTCCCCATGTCACCACCAAAGCCAAGTTCGTAGGGGAAACACTAGGAAATAATATATTTGTTAATCTTGATCTTTTTTTTTTACTTTAAATCTTTAAGGCTTAGCAACAATACAGTTTCTTCCTCTCCTCCTTTCTCAGTCACTTTCCACCTCCTGTGAGGTCACCTCCGTCATACGTACTTGTTATGAGTGAACGGTGCCTGGTTGAGAACGGTGCTCTTGGAGGCCAAAGCATATGCAGACTCCACCAGAACGCTGGCTGAGGCCAGAGGCTGGGACATGACGTCAGTGACCAGGAGCTGGAATAAAACACCCAGAGCCATGACATCACCACCATGACACCGTTACAGACATAAGATAATTATTTGTCTTTATGTTTCAAGAACATAATGTCATTGGAGTTTTACCCTCAGTGATAAATAAATAAAGTCTTAATCAGTTCGTAGGGTGCAGCATGAGGGTGTGGTGTGTTTGCAGGGGGGCAGAGAGGATGGAAAGTGGACAGATTGATTTGACAGCTGTTGGGGAAAAAGCTGTTCTTTAGCCACGTGTTTGTGCGCAGCAGGAAGCGGCTAGTGGGTGTACCTGCAGGGTCGGCTGGTTGCGGGACACGGTGGCCGGGCCCTGAGCGCTGACCACCACAGGGACGTGGAAGCGGTTGTTGGACAGGGCGGCAGCAGCGCTCGCCACGCTGAACGCCTCAGACAGAGAGTCCCACGACTTCTTACTGAAGATGGAGTTGACCAGCTGGATGACCTGGTCCTGAGGGGAGAGAGCAGGTTTTCAGGTAGGCAAATTTGGCTAAGTTGCAGTGATACATGATAATATTGTTGTTTTGAGACAATTTTCTAGCAATATAACAGTAATGGCATAATAATGCATTCTCAAAGATCAATAAACTTTAAATTGTAACATTCAACACTGAAACTGTTGAGACAACTGGGAGACATTTTAAATATGCAAAATAAAGAATAAATAAAATGAATTATGAAGTCTCTGTCAATAAAATTGTCCTTCAAAAAAGGTTCTAGTTGAGACCCAAGCACTGGACCGAAAAGTTTTATCATCCAATTTTTCTTAGAAAGAGAGAAAAGAAAAAAATTATGAATCATTCAAATGGAAATTACTGAGCTGTTTTAATTTTGATTTATTGTTTATTATGACAGGCCTACTTTCAGGGGTATCAGAGGAAAAACTGAGATGATGCGAGAACTCCTACCTCCTTGAGAGGCAGCTCCATATCCACGTGGTCCGACAGGCTGTACGCCGCTGCCACAAAAAGGCCGGTGGCCTCCAGCCCCTCCTCAAACTGCAGGTACACGCCTCCCAGGTCGTCCAGGCGAGCCGTCAGATCCTGAGAGAGAAAACACAAAAACCTCTCAAACTGATTCCACAGCGGCAATATGGCACCACCTAGTGGAGGCTGGGAGAATCACCTCAATCTCCTCCAGGATTCCTCCCAGTTCTGCCTGTAGGGACAGGCGGGATGCGGCTTGCAGGGCCGAGATGATGCTGTACACAAACAGGCGGAGTAAGGTAGCGTTCAGAGGAGCTGCTGATCGGACCGATTCCACGTTTCACTTACGCCATGACGTTGTCCTCCTTGTTGATACGAGCCGTGAGGGCGCCGACCACTTCCTGTGAAGCGAGTGGGAGCCCCAAGGAGCTGAGAGCGCCCACTGCCCGGTGGATCTGAGACATGGACGAGTCCTCACTGACTGCCGCCAGAAGGATGTCCCTGGTTTCATTGGAAACAGGGATCTAAAAACAGGACCAGGGTTATTTCCACTGCGTTAAATGTAAGACATAGAACACTTCCTATGTTGTTCAATCCTGCTGTGAAAAAAAAAATAGTCAAAATATAATATCAAAAATATAATATCAGCACTAATAATGAAAAACTGATCAATTATATGGGTTTTTTGTATGCGTTTTCTTCATGTTCTTAAATGACATTTAGGGTTTTTTTATTAGCAGTTAAAGCTATTAGCCTGTCACAGCAACAGTTTTCAGTCAGAGGCCTCAGTAGATGTGTTGCAAGACTGACTGCCACTGGAGATCTTTAGTACCCACAGCAACACCATCCCCAACAACTCTGAAGATACGAGTTACGACAACATTCGGTTTCCTTTAAGGATAAATTAAGTATATTTGAATTAAAATGGAAATTTTGTTAATGCTGTTTATCTTGTCAATCTTCTGTAGTGATTGTTTTGTCTTTAAAAATGACAATTTCTTTCTTTTACTGGCTTTTATTTATCCATGTTCTGTGCTCAACAAAACTATGACTAAACTAGTGTGGGGGATGTAAATGAGCAGGATAATAATTCATACCTCACATCCTGAAATGGCCTTACTGGTTTCAGCAGCAAAGAACAAAGAATCAACACTACCGGGATCCAGCTGGGATTTCAGGAACTGGCAAACTTCCTGCAAAACAGATTTATAAGGAGACCCCCATGTAGGACAGCACATGATGAATGGAATCATTGGTGACATTAATAGTTTTTGCTCAGAACCAGAAGCGGTGAATATCTTACTGCAGGATCTGGAACAGCTGCTCCGAGCTTGGTGAGCCCAACCACAGAGTAGTATGCGGACTCCAGGTCGTCGTATGGTTGGTTCAGAAGATTCTGGAGCCGGCCCACATCAGACAGGGACAGGTGGTGAGACGGTGTGAGAGCCTGAGCTCCAGCAAGAGCCAGGCTGAGGAGGAGAACCCCGAATAGCTCCGCGGACACACAGCCGAAGTTAGCAAGCCCACCACTCGGCCTGAGCGCGTGTTTCACTGTTACATTACATAGAGAAGACACATACACATAACTATATATTTTATTCATTCGTTTATTCGTTCATTCATTCAGATAAGTCTCGCGCCGATTGAAAGGGTTAGCTAAGAGCAGAACAGGCTAACCTCGACAGGAAGCACCGCAGCGCGTACAGCAAGCGGCGTTTTTATCTAATTATATAGTTAAATATTCATTTATAATATAAACTTAATGAACAATACGAATCAGTAGCACAGAATGTTGTATTAATTATTTGAATATACTCACTGGTCCGAATCATATCTTGCAGTCTAATGCAGCGTCACCAAACCCACGACTGCTTCCGGTGTCCCAGAGAGAAACCTGTCAGGTTACGGATGACTTCCGTCTTCAACGGTTGCTTTCAAAATAAAAGCATTAAAGCATGCAAAACTGTGATTTATATCCAAGTTTTTAAAAAGCTTCAAAAACACGTCATTACTTTAAACATCTTAATATACGTTTTGGATTTTATGTTCGACAGAGTATTAGTACCCGACTAAGATACTTTTCAAAAACTAAAAATTATAGACGCTTTACCGGAAAAAAGTCAAAAATATTGATATGATGTGAGCTACTCGTGAAGTCCATGGTTCGAAGTACTGTCGTTTGCACAATCGTTTTAAAGTCCTACTACCAATGTTTTGATGCTGATGTGTTAAAAGATTAGGTATGTCCATTTATACAATCAATACACAGGTAGATTCACAGGCAGCACAGCATTCCTTTTTATTCATGTATTTTTTCTTAGCCTGGTCATGATCTGTCGTACGTTCGTAATATCAGAACTCAAAGGAGGAAAAAAAACGTACCTAATTGGAAAATACCTATTTTATTTACGTTTCATCTTCTTTTCTAATTTAATTTATAAACAAATAGCCTTCGTTTGTTTTGAGTCCTATGAGGTCAAGCAGCAAAAAAAGAGCCAAACGGGTGCAGTACATACATTTGTTTTTATTCCACTTGTGACAAACTGTCACAAGAGTAAAACATTTTAGCCTAAATATATTTACAAAGAGTGCCTTACAACACATCCACCTTTTAAACAGTGCTCAGTGAAGTTCTCTGCTTTATGACTCTTGCCTAAAATTTAACAGGCTGAACCATTTTTTTCTTAATAAAACAAGGTAGAGAGCCAACTTTATTTACCACTTATTCATGTAACTGGAACATGTTGGTTCCTCCCCGCGGGGTGGGGAATCCTAAAAACCACATGATCCCTCAACCTACCACTGACATCTAAATCTTCTTCATACGATGACTAGATATGGAAACTCTACCCGAGTGTTTGTAGTTCACAACGTTACAAAACAAATGGTTACGTTTCAGATACATTATGCAATGTAAAACCCTGACTTTTCACTGATTTGTTACTCTTAGAATCACTGTTGTTTTCTAACAAATATGATCAACTATAATGGGAAGTAAAGCACCACTGCAACATGAGTCATTTTAACTGTAGGTGTCTTGTTTGTCGTTTCTTTGTTTTCCAGGGAGGCAGAAGGATCTCAGGACAGAATCAGAGCCCGGCTTGGTGGATGGCTCTTCAGAGAGTGGAGGTAGCGTCTCGCCTTCTCCGTCATTATGAGCTGGTCTTTAGTTTGCCCACAAACCACCTTCTTCCATTCTTTTGACATCTGGAAATAATAAATGTATACAAATATGGAAAAATTAGATTTTTTTTTTTTATGTTCTCAATTCGAAAACTACAGGAACTTACGGGTGCAGGAGATGCTGCGCTGGGAAAGATGGCCGTGTCGCTCGGTCCCAACAGGAAGCCCTGGTCTAATATGTTTTCATGCCTCTTGCTGCAAAACGACGAGTTGAGACAAACCGTCACCGGTTCTTCCTGCGACCAAGAAGGAGAGACAAAAAGCTCAGTGTTTATGGGCGCTCGGTCTGCAAGGAAGCCATCGTTCCATTCATTCCCACTTCACCTTGATGCTGCGTTTGGCCTCCGCTTTGCTGGATTTGCGCTTGGATATTGGCACCACCCGGCAGTCCATGACGTCTAGAGCCAGGGACTTCCGAACTTTCTTCATAGGAGGGCGGTGCTGAGGTCAAAACACAAATAAAAGAAATAAGCATTGGTGGGAAAAAAATCTGTTTCTTTTGCAAGGCCACCCAAAATTGAGGAAATCATGGCTGATTTATCGGTGCAGCCCTAGTACCAAGCCTCCAAGGCTTTGCTTGGTTCTCACCATTGTTTTGCGGCGGGGATCAGGCGGCGTTGCCTGGACGACGACCATGTTGATGCCTGCCTCTCTCAGGATGACCTCGTTGATGTCGTCTTCGAGGTTCGGAGTCTGAGGCTGAGAAGGCAAAGCAGGAAGTGAAGGTAAACTCAAAAACAAGGAGGTAGCGGTTTCTGGAGCCTCAGAGCGGCGCTCACCAGAGGCTGCAGGGGGCCGTACTTTTCCATGGCATTTTTGAACGGCGTTGGCGTCCGCGGGGTTGTGCTCAGCTCCGATTTGTGGTTAGGTGTAACAAACCTGAAGAAAAAAAAAAAAACGTTGGTCACGCTTATCTGTGGATGGAATATGCAGTCCAAGCCAATCACCAGATTCCATTGCGTACACTGAGTTCTCCTTCTGGGTGAGGGGGGTCTTGTCTCGCTGCAGCGGTGTGGTCACTATGACCTTCTGACTGCACACTGGCGTGGACGTGAGGGAGGGATTCTCCAGGTCATGAGAGTCCTGCTTCGTCCACAGGTTCAAGAACTGAAACAACAAACAGGAAAATCAGCAGCAGGCCTCAGAACTGTTTGGGTTACTCTCTGCAACATGGCCACTAGACAAGATGGCGTAACAAGACATTCAGTTAGAGAATCAGCTGGTGACCGGACTATATGGACCTCAGTGGTATCGAGTCACGGTAACAATCCTTTCAATACTGATATAAACTAGATCTGCACTGATCCAATATTAATATCTGCATCCGTCCAGATATTGAAAAAAATTCTAGACTGGGTATCGGTGACAAGGTGGTCTATCCATGAGGGCAGATCTATTCAGTCTAGTTCTATGCTTTGTGTCCTTAGCAACATCACGCTTTATTGTTAATTTTACATTATATTTAGAATTCTTAATCACACTTTCTGAACCATTTGAAAGGTCGTTGTAGTTTATTTTTTACATATTTAACTAAAGTAGACAACCTGTTTTTGTCAGTTTATTTATTTATTTAACATTGGCTGATATACTCTTAATAGCACTGACTGAACAAATTAATGTTGTTTTTACATGTTTGACCAAACTTGTGAAGCTTGGTCAAACATTTATCAACATTCAGTCAAATTTCTTTTAAGGCATATTTCACATGTTCAACATTTTTATAACAATGGAAGGTAATATAGTTACTTAATTGTGCTGTAAAATGGCGCTAACATATAATACCGCCCCTTTAAATGTGCTGTACTGGTGTAGTTATTAAATGAATTTGTAATTCACTACATTTATGTTTGCATTTATCATTTATTATTATATATAATAAAAGAAACACTGTAAAAAAGGAACACTTTAAGTCAATTCAGCACTACGTTTCTCTATAGGCTGATACTAAACCTCAGATAACGGCATCGGAAGTGAAAAAAGTGGATCGGTGCATCCCTAATAAAAACATTTTGATTAATGCAGTTCACATAATTCATTACAAAAGGTGTGAAACCCTGAGCAGCCAACAGCTCACCTGAGATGGAGAAAATGGCAGGATTTTGACCGGAGTGCTCTTGGGCGTCATGGAGTGTGCGCCGTCTGGAGACAGTGTGACGCGTCTCCGGCTGCGGCGGGTCAGTATGGACGGCGGGCTGATCCCCCCAGGGGAGATGGGGATGAGTTCTCCCCTGCTGCCTTTGCTCAGCTCCTGCAGGGCGGAGCCCTCCAGGCGGAACTGGTGGCGCTCGGGGCTGGGGCTGTCCTCTGGAAGGTCAAAGGCTGCCAGGTTGCACCAGCCATCCAGGTCCTGCATGTGGGACAGGGGGGACGATTCGTCTTGCTCGCCATGTTTTGTAGTCATGTCTGCTGCAGTAGGGATCCTTACCCCGTCCACCATGTCGAGCACTTCCTTCAGGGCGGGGCCAGTGGGGGAAAGGAAACCAGAGCTGTCCACCACCCAGTTGGTACCGCTGGCTTCCTCACCAGGGTCAACTTCCATCTTGATGTCTGAATCGTCCCTCGGTGATGAGACGGCTTTGGATGGCTCTGCTTCACTGGCAGCCGGCGCTTTCTGCAGCTTGGTTAGAAATAGCAGAACTCACTGATAGCAGCTGTTAACTAAAGGAGATATTAGTTCAGTCTGTCCTAATATTTACACAGTTACAGCTGCCTGCAGAAGTACTCCGTAGACCTTAAACTTCAACACATCTATTCTGGTAGTAAGATGGAGTATTAGGGCCACTAAGAAAATAAAATAAACACTATCACAAAAAGAACAGTGTCCTGATGCATGGCGATGCAGACAGTGTCCAATAGACTTTCCATAGGTTTGACCTTTTTACAATTGCATTTGTCGGATCATTATCGAAATAACTTCTGGGTTCATTTATTGTCCAGCGAAATTAATCATGACAGGCCTAGTATCATTTAATTTCCACATTCCAAACAGAAAATAAATGGTGATAACATGTTTTATCCACGCTGTCATCTCTGAATACTTGCTGAGCTAAATGTAACATGTTCTTACTGGAAGCTGGTCTTTCTGCTCCATTTCTTTGCTTGAAGCATCTTGACAGCTGCTGCCCCCCTGGGTGACAGAAGGCAGGACAGTGGGATCAGCACCACGCAGCACCAGTAGGGCGGCGCTGAGCATCAGGTTGAGGTGAACTTACCTGCGAGTCTTTATTCAGGCGTGCCAACAGCTCTTCGAGCTCGTTCGGTCTGAACACCTCTCGGGCGTAGAAGCCCATCTCCAGCTTGCGTTTGATGGTGGAGTTCCAGTGGTTCTTGACGGCGTTGTCCGTCCTGTCAACAGAAACCGTAAAATGAGATCGTCGGGGGATTGGGCAGGCTTTTCCAGAACCAACAAAAAGGACTTTGGAGTCAGCGGACCTTCCGGGCAACAGCTTGGCGATCTCGGCCCAACGGTTTCCCAGCAGGCAGTGGGCTTTGTAGATGATGAGGTCCTCCTCAGCTGTCCATGACGACTTCTTCACGTTGGGGTTGAGGTGGTTGTGCCAGCGCTCTCTGCACTGCTTCCCCAGCCGACCCTTCAGATGCTTGGCCACCATTGCCCACTGCTTGTTGCCGTAGAGATTCACGAGCTCGATGACCTGAAGGGAGAAATGTGTGGGGTTTCTTTTTATGTTTTTACAGACCACAGTTTTTACACATCATAGACTTGCAAAATTGTTAATATCCCTGAAACTATATTTTGTCAAGTTACAGCCAGAAACTTCAAGGGACACAAGGGGTGCACCGATAAATCGGCCCTTATTTCCTGACGTTCGAGTTAGGGGTGGGCATTTATTGTATCATTTATCATTTATCATGAAAAATTTCTTATCATGATAAGAATTTTGATTTATTGTTGTCACAAAAAATTTCAATTAATGATGTCGAAATCCCCCCAAAACAGTTTTGTCTGGATTGTTAATTTGACTATTTTTCTTTATTTAGGGTATCAATAAATTTGAAAATGTGATTAAAATCAGGTACTGTGAGCAGATTAGTGACATACATCACACTTTTTATGCGCCTGGTGTGCTAGGGAAGCACATTACAAATTTTCTAGAGTAGTACTTGTGGTGTCCAGGACATGTTGCTCTGGAATATTGTCTCCGTTTCTCAGATATTGAGCTATCAGGACGTCAGGACAGTCATGAAGATGGCATACAGCAGCATTCTTTAGCCTAATCTTTAGATTTGTTGCAAGACTGACTGCTACAAGAGATCCTTGCAAAAGTATTCACACACCTCTCAACATTTTCACAGGTTACCAGCATTACTGTATTTTATCAGAATTGTCTGTGACAGATGAACAATACACTCCACCTGAGATACAATGGGCATATTGGTTTCTTTTCAGTTCAGTTCGGGACATTCTATAAGCAAAATGCTGCCCACCTTCTCGTCCTCCTCCTTGGTCCAGGGACCTTTGACCAGCTCTGGATCGAGGACCTTAAACCAGCGGTGCTGGCACTGCTGCTCTGTGTGATTCTAAAACAAAAACACTATGCTCAGGATTTTAACTATGATGCCATAAAACATGAAGATCGTTAGTCACTCACTGGGATGAAGTTGGCTATGTGTTTCCAGTCACTGGATCCCAGTTTGTGGACCAGCGCTTTCAGCTTGTCATCCTGCAGACATCAACAGGTTTCAGGCCGGCTGTCCCGCATGGAGACACATAAACAGAGCCAAACGGGGACATGTCCCAACAATCACCTCATCTTGTGTCCACTTCACCTTCCCCTTCCCTCCGTCCCTCTGCTCGGCCACATCAGAATCAGTGTCCTGATGCATGGCGTCGTCTCCATCCTCACTGGAAACCAGACCAAAACAAAAAACGACATGGATAACAGATTAGGAGAACAAGTTTAGCTGTTAGCTGGTGATCGGAGGCTAAATGATACATTTCCAGAGACGACTGTTAGTTTTATCGTGCTTTTTGAGATGAAAGCTGGGATTTCTCTTCTCTCTGAGTTCACACAGAAAGCGGTTGATGGAAAACAAAAAAGGCCCAGTCAGGGTTCATGACTCCGGAAAAGGGCGGCAGCTCAAAAATGAACGTTCGGGTTCACTTAACTGTGTTTATTCAAGCAGTGTGATTGTTTCTAACACTGTTGGGTGAAAGAAAAACTCCTTTAAACAAGTAATAAACCTCCAGAGAATAACCCAGACAGCAGTGAAGAGTCTCTTACCCGCGCGGCCACCAGGACATTTCCCTCTGTTTTCTTCTAGTTTACAGTCACCCAGTGGTTCTGCCTGCCTCCGCCGCCGCACGTCATGTGCAAATGTGATAGGAAAATATCACGACGTTCACTGCTTTATTAATATTTTAATGTAGCAGCCAGCAGCAGTGGAGGTGGTTGGAGTTTTCAGCTGGACTGTGCAGCCAGGAAACGATCAGCTGCGGCGGAACAATCATTCCGTCCGCGCTCTGCAATTTCTATCTCGCGCCCTTCTCCCCGAAACTGCCAGAGCTGTGACGTGGCTGCGCTGCGGATATGCGCAGAGAGCCGAATGGGAAGAGGGAAAGTCATCCGTTCGGACCTTCAAAATAAAACCACACACCCACACCTATATATAAATAAATATACACTGCTCAAAAAAATAAAGGGAACACTTAAACAACACAATATAACTCCAAGTAAATCAAACTTCTGTGAAATCAAACTGTCCACTTAGGAAGCAACACTGATTGACAATCAATTTCACCTGCTGTTGTGCAAATGGAATAGACAACAGGTGGAAATTATTGGCAATTAGCAAGACACACTCAATAAAGGAGTGATTCTGCAGTTGGGACCACAGACCACTTCTCAGTATCTATGCTGTCTGGCTGATGTTTTGGTCAGTTTTGAATGTTGGTGGTGCTTTCACACTCGTGGTAGCATGAGACGGACTCCACAACCCACACAAGTGGCTCAGGTAGTGCAGCTCATCCAGGATGGCACATCAATGCGAGCTGTGGCAAGAAGGTTTGCTGTGTCTGTCAACGTAGTGTCCAGAGGCTGGAGGCGCTACCAGGAGACAGGCCAGTACAACAGGAGGCGTGAAGGAGGCCGTAGGAGGGCAACAACCCAGCAGCAGGACCGCTACCTCTGCCTTTGTGCAAGAAGGAACAGGAGGAGCACTGCCAGAGCCCTGCAAAATGACCTCCAGCAGGCCGCAAATGTGCATGTGTCTGCACAAACGGTTAGAAACCGACTCCATGAGGATGGTATGAGGGCCCGACGTCCACAGATGGGGGTTGTGCTCACAGCCCAACACCGTGCAGGACGCTTGGCATTTGCCAGAGAACACCAGGATTGGCAAATTCGCCACTGGCGCCTTGTGCTCTTCACAGATGAAAGCAGGGTTCACACTGAGCACATGTGACAGACGTGACAGAGTCTGGAGACGCCCTGGAGAGCGGTCTGCTGCCTGCAGCATCCTTCAGCATGACCGGTTTGGCAGTGGGTCAGTAATGGTGTGGGGTGGCATTTCTTTGGAGGGCCACACAGCCCTCCATGTGCTCACCAGAGGTAGCCTGACTGCCATTAGGTACCGAGATGAGATCCTCAGACCCCTTGTGAGACCATATGCTGGTGCGGTTGGCCCTGGGTTCCTCCTAATGCAGGACAATGCTAGACCTCATGTGGCTGGAGTGTGTCAGCAGTTCCTGCAAGATGAAGGCATTGAAGCTATGGACTGGCCAGCCCGTTCCCCAGACCTGAATCTGATTGAGCACATCTGGGACATCATGTCTCGCTCCATCCACCAACGTCACGTTGCACCACAGACTGTCCAGGAGTTGGCGGATGCTTTAGTCCAGGTCTGGGAGGAGATCCCTCAGGAGACCATCCGCCACCTCATCAGGAGCATGCCCAGGCGTTGTAGGGAGGTCATACAGGCACGTGGAGGCCACACACAATACTGAGCCTCATTTTGACTTGTTTTAAGGACATTACATTAAAGTTGGATCAGCGAGTAGTGTTATTTCACTTTAATTTTGTGTGTGGCTCCAAATCCAGGCCTCCATTGGTTAATAAATTTGATTTCCATTGATGATTTTTGTGTGATTTTTGTTGTCAGCACATTCAACTTTGTACAGAACAAAGTATTTAATGAGAATATTTCTTTCATTCAGATCTAGGATGTGTTATTTGAGTGTTCCCTTTATTTTTTTGAGCAGTATATATATATATATATATATATATATATATATATATGTGGAGTTTTGAATGAAATGCATGCTAATATTACACAGCAGCAGTTTGTTTCAGAGCTGGGGTCAGTAACGCTTCTTTTTGACTGTTTACCAGTTTACTCAATTAATTACATTTAGTTAGATGGCACATCAGCTTAATGTTAGCTTGCTAGCTTTTTTTTATTATTTAATGTATATTAGTAGTATGTTTACGATCAGGACATACTTGTTAGTATAGGTGCGTATATATACATATAACGGCCTGCCACCTATTTTCTGCCAGTCTTCCTTTGGTGTTCATGAATGATTGTGGAATGATTTCCCATATGCAGTGATGTTAAAAGTTTTTGTCACCTGAGTCAATAACATGGCGGCAGGGGCGATTCTAGGATCTGACCGTAAGGGGTGCTTAGCCCCCAGTAAGGCTAAGAAGATATTTGTTGGTGCAGTTTTCTACATCTAGACATTCACAAACAAAATTAAGAGACATGTTGTCAGTAATTCATGGGATAAAAGAACAATGTTCATTTTACTCAAACATATACTTATAGAGAAACTTTACATTTTTTCCAGAGGTGTACATACTCAGTTTGAAACAGAATCTCAAGATTACATCATACCTGCCAACATCTGCTAACATTAATGAGACACAAGCAGCTGTGGAGAGACACGGTCCTAGTGTGATCTGCTCTCCCAGAAATTAAAATAAAATCTACTCAAAACTGCATTTCCAGTCATTTGAAGAACATTTTACTAAATGCATAGGATTAATAAACCTAAAACCAGTTTACTATCAAGGTAGAAGTTCAGGTTAATGACTAGTGAAAACTAGTCATTAACCTGAACTTTATTTGAAAATCATTCTTAGAAATTGCATTACCCTTATTTTTGTCTGAACGTTATGCAGCTGTTGGCCTTTTTTCTTTAAACAAGAATGAATGTCCATCTATGGAAAAGTAGACATGATGAGTCGGGGTTTTAATATTTCAGTTCACAGTTCATGAAGTGGGCCTGTCATAGTTTCAGTACCAAACACCTTTCTATTCACAGACACAGAAACAATCTATCATTCTGCACTGTTCTTTAGTTTTACCTTATTTAAATGACTCCAGAGAGATTTGGGAAATTAAGTACAAAACAACATAACAGTCACTAATCAAACTTCAAAAAAGACCAATAAGAGTAATTAACAAGTCTAAGACCAGGATCAGACTAACCCATTATATACAGTCTATCAAAAAAAATTAATAAAACACACAGAAAGTAATATAATGTAGGAAATAATTATATATTTACTGTTAATTTATTAGTATGATTTGTTCTTTAAATGGCCACTTATTTTGGCTAATGCTATTATTTATTAAATATCATCCAAACTCAACATCCTAAGCAAAGAATCAAACCACAATAGTCAACTAAAATCACAATAAGAAACTGAATCAATAATAACTAAATATTTTGTACCATATCAGCGTCAGGAGATGATTGAGGATGAAGAGACGCTGATTTCTGGTTCTTTAGGTTTTAGCGGGTCTGCAGTTCCTCTAATGATCCATTCTGTCTGATATATAGACTGCGCCACGACGGACACATTTTTTTTGTCTTCCGATGTCCACAGTATCCATCCTCTCTGAAGTTGTTCAGTTTATAATTCGCGTCTTTTCACTCACGTCTGTTTTTTAAAGCGTTTTTGCTTCTAAGGACATGGAATCGGGTCCAGGACGTTTAAAATAGACGCGGGTTGATAGCAGCTCACTGCGGCTGCGTAGTGTCCGTCTCTAGGCAACCGGGACGTTCAGCGTCTGTCCGTAGCGTTCAGGGGGTCCTTTAGCTAGACAATGTAGCTGACCTTAATATTTCCTGTGTTTTATTGTGGTCATTATTGTTAAACTTAGTGTTGATATGTGTATGATAGGCGTGTCTATCGGACAGTTATGTATCGGTTTAAAATGGGACGCACATTTAACGGCCAAATATGGGACGATTCCGTGTTTTACGGGTGGCAATCCTATTCAGGGGAGCTGAGATACTAAAGCACCACTAAAACTGGGCTAGAATCGCCACTGCTTGCTGCTGCTGCAGCTTCATCACATCATCCAGTTGTCCAGACAGATAAGCCCCGCCCACTCCCTGAAGGCGCTGTCCAATCAGAATCCAGAACGCCCCGCCACCCATAGAAACCGTCTGCTTCAAATTTCTGGATCCTCAATTACTTTATTACAGGTAAATATTTTCTGACTGGAAAAATACTTTCTGGAAAATCCCGTTGTAATGTAAAATATGACAGATTGCTGGATAAAATAAATTTATAGTTGTTCATTTTTTTCCATATTCTGGTCACAGCCAGAGGAAAATGAAGCTGTAGCTTCCTCCATGACGGCATTTGACAAACTAAGCCTTCAAAAATAATAATAATAATAATAATAATAATGCACCGGGTTGAGGCGGTGTGAGCTTCACACACGATGTGCTAAAAATAAAACCTGACGGCTGCGGACGTTGTGCCGGGCGAAGAGAGGCGATCTGCGGTGGCTGCCGCTTGTAACTTATTGAATAATCCCAAATGTAAATCATTTAAATAGTTAAATAGATAGTCTGACATGCGCAGTAAAGTGTCTGCTGACCAACGTGACTTCGTACGTGACGACATAAGGCTGCTGTGTGGGCGGGTTTGATGCCTATGACGTGTGGGTCTTTATTTGCTCGTTCTTTTTCCCTGAGGTCACTTCGCAGTTGTTCCTTGCAGAGCCTGTTGTTCTCACAGAAAACCTGAATTTTATCTTCAAACCTGACAAATAATCATGTCAAGTATACAGAGTTCACCAACCATAGAGACACAGACCGTCACCATGGAAGCCCTGATGGCTGCGGTCCAACCGTTTTTCAAAAGCATCTCCCCGAAGGAGAGGTTGGGACTATCAAATGGGAACCCAGAACCCAGCACCACCTGTGCTCTGCAGGAGACTTTTGGAGACATCTTGGAGTTGTTTACATGCAACGTTCTGCAAAGTCTCCACAAGAAAAGCTGCACAATGAAGGACTTGAAGGCGGCCTTGGGAAACAAAGTTCCCGAAACCTTTGCTAAACTTCTGGAGATCAATGAAGACATCATTACTGAGCCACACACAATTTAAACAGGCTCATTGTGCAATATCTGATGGGTAGAGTCAATGACAGCTTGGACTCAGGTGCTCCTACAAGAGAACATGTTGAGCAAGCAGCTGGCATGTCAATAATCAGACATATGGTGGATGAAACCAGTTTGATCTTGCAGAACTTTTTGGATAGATCAGAATTCAAGAAACCAGCTGACGGTACAACTTGTGAGCCGAAATCTAAGACTGAAGGGTTGATGGGGAAGATGAAGAGATTTTTCAGAAATTTCACTGGCAAACATTCATCAAAGGTGACTCCATTGATCATCCAGGAACAACAGGAAACCTCTCTGACTGAAAACAAGTCAACGTTGGAGATCCAGGTGGAAGATGTCAACAACCTTTCAGATATTAAAGGATGTGTAGCAGAGGCTCAGCCGTCCAAAGATGAGAAGAAAACTACGACCACGGCAGCCGTTATTCCTCTAGACGTCCAGGGAGCCGCAGATATACACAAAGAGGAGCCTGAGGTTGATCAAATCTCACCTGCTGAGCCGTTCGATCCTCTTGATGTTGATGCAGATGTGGAGAACTCTGTATCGGAGAGTCAGTCAACCGAAGAGCCACAGGAACTAGAAGGGCAGCCAAAGTTGAAGCCTTCTTTGAACCAGAGATCTTGTTGACTGGAAATCTGCTGGAAAATGAATCAGAACCGGAGTCCAGCTCTGATGATTCCTCATTTGCCTTCAATACTTCTGTGAATGAGTGGGACAATCAGATGTCGGCTTCTTCAGTGCTGGACGATGACGGCAATGAGGAGTTAACAGGTTCCCAAGTTTGCTCTGAAGAGGAAAGAGAGGAAATGGCTTCACATCTACCTGGATTCATAGTTTCCCATCCAGTTCAAAATTTTATCTGTGAGCTGGAACTGGAAGAACCAGAAATGGAATCCACCAGCAAGTCAGAGGAAGACCAGTCTGAAGAAGTAGACAGGAGAAAAACAGCCGTGAGAAGCCTGGTCGGAGACTTGATCAAGATGATTATTGATAAATCAGGACAGAGAGACTACCCTCGAGAGGAATACAAGGCCATCTGTGATAGACTCTTTGAAAAACTCTGGGCTGAAACCAAACCCACAGTCCTCAACATGAGCCCGGACACGATTACACGCCAGAGGAAGGCCATCTTTAAGGACCTGCTGAAGGGGTGCAGCAAGCCAGAGAACATACTCCTTCTCATGCAGGCTGGGACGCCGATAATGGAGAGAAACGTCCTCACTACGATGGAAAAGCGACTTCAGCCTCTGTGGAAGACAATCAGCTACAGGGATGCTTTCAGGGAAGCACTAAAAAACCTTGGAGAAAAGCTTCGAGCCACATTTACATGTGAATTACCTATTGATTTTTTTCCTCTTTTAACTCTGCTGGTGTCCATTATGATGCTTTTATATGGCAGCGTAGAGTCCCCCTTTTTTATACTTGTTCATGTTTAGTAGTTATGTCATTTTATACTTGTTCATGTTTAGTAGTTATGTCGCTTTATACTTGTTCATGTTTAGTAGTTATGTCATTTTATACTTGTTCATGTTTAGTAGTTATGCCATTTTATACTTGTTCATGTTTAGTAGTTATGTCATTTTATACTTGTTCATGTTTAGTAGTTATGTCGCTTTATACTTGTTCATATTTAGTAGTTATATCATTTTATACTTGTTCATGTTTAGTAGTTATGTCATTTTATACTTGTTCATGTTTAGTAGTTATGTCGCTTTATACCTGTTCATGTTTAGTAGTTGTGCCATTTTATACTTGTTCATGTTTAGTAGTTGTCATGTTGGATTTTAATTTCCTTGCCCACATGCAGGTGCGCACAGAAGAACAGACTTTACGGTTAAGAGGGTTTGTTTTAATGAGGTCAAACGATGGTTCGAGAATTGAGACTGGAGGACGTCAGTAGGAAACGAGAGTCCAGGTAGGTTCGGGGGTCCCGGGCCCCAGCGGATCAGAACGGCTTGGAGGTGCCAACCAGCGAGACGTGCCTGACCAGTGAAGTTCCAGGCTTGACTCCGGGAAGCGGGATCAAGATCTGAGAGGTAACGGAGAGAAAAAGGACAAAATGACTGGACAATACTTAACATGGACTATGCGAGATCTTAGGGCTGAGTCTGACCAACAAGTGGTAACCATCGAGCGACAACTGGTGGTTCCACCGCTTCTTAAGAAGCCTGCCGCTGGTTACCAGAATCCGATGCAGGTGCGTCAGGCTGTCAAACTCCTCCGCGTAGCTCGTCTCTGGAAAGAACCCTCACTCCGACCTGTATCCTGACAGTAGCTATGTCATTTTATACTTGTTCATGTTTAGTAGTTGTGCCATTTTATACTTGTTCATGTTTAGTAGTTATGTCATTTTATACTAGCTCATGTTTAGTAGTTGTGCCATTTTATACTTGTTCATGTTTAGTAGTTGTGCCATTTTATACTTGTTCATGTTTAGTAGTTGTGCCATTTTATACTTGTTCATGTTTAGTAGTTGTGCCATTTTATACTTGTTCATGTTTAGTAGTTGTGCCATTTTATATCTGTTCATGTTTAGTAGCTATGTCGCTTTATACTTGTTCATGTTTAGTAGTTATGTCATTTTATACTTGTTCATGTTTAGTAGTTATGTCATTTTATACTTGTTCATATTTAGTAGTTATGCCATTTTATACTTGTTCATGTTTAGTAGTTGTGCCATTTTATACTTGTTCATGTTTAGTAGTTATGTCGCTTTATACTTGTTCATGTTTAGTAGTTATGTCATTTTATACTTGTTCATGTTTAGTAGTTATGTCGCTTTATACCTGTTCATGTTTAGTAGTTGTCATGTTGGATTTTAATTTCCTTGCCCACATGCAGGTGCGCACAGAAGAACAGACTTTACGGTTAAGAGGGTTTGTTTTAATGAGGTCAAACGATGGTTCGAGAATTGAGACTGGAGGACGTCAGGAGGAAACGAGAGTCCAGGTAGGTTCGGGGGTCCCGGGCCCCAGCGGATCAGAACGGCTTGGAGGTGCCAACCAGCGAGACGTGCCTGACCGGTGAAGTTCCAGGCTTGACTCCGGGAAGCGGGATCAAGATCTGACAGGTAACGGAGAGAAAAAGGACAAAATGACTGGACAATACTTAACATGGACTATGCGAGATCTTAGGGCTGAGTCTGACCAACAAGTGGTAACCATCGAGCGACAACTGGTGGTTCCACCGCTTCTTAAGAAGCCTGCCGCTGGTTACCAGAATCCGATGCAGGTGCGTCAGGCTGTCAAACTCCTCCGCGTAGCTCGTCTCTGGAAAGAACCCTCACTCCGACCTGTATCCTGACAGTAGCTATGTCATTTTATACTTGTTCATGTTTAGCAGTTGTGCCATTTTATACTAGCTCATGTTTAGTAGTTGTGCCATTTTATACTTGTTCATGTTTAGCAGTTGTGCCATTTTATACTAGCTCATGTTTAGTAGTTGTGCCATTTTATACTTGTTCATGTTTAGTAGTTGTGCCATTTTATACTTGTTCATGTTTAGTAGTTGTGTCATTTTATACTTGTTCATGTTTAGTAGTTTTGCCATTTTATACTTGTTCATGTTTAGTAGTTGTGCCATTTTATACTTGTTCATGTTTAGTAGTTATGCCATTTTATACTTGTTCATGTTTAGTAGTTGTGCCATTTTATACTTGTTCATGTTTAGTAGTTGTGCCATTTTATACTTGTTCATGTTTAGTAGTTGTGCCATTTTATACTTGTTCATATTTAGTAGTTAGGTCATTTTATATCTGTTCATGTTTAGTAGTTAGGTCATTTTATATCTGTTCATGTTTAGTAGTTATGTCATTTTATACTTGTTCATGTTTAGTAGTTATGTCATTTTATACTTGTTCATATTTAGTAGTTAGGTCATTTTATATCTGTTCATGTTTAGTAGTTATGTCATTTTATACTTGTTCATGTTTAGTAGCTATGTCGCTTTATACTTGTTCATGTTTAGTAGTTATGTCATTTTATACTTGTTCATGTTTAGTAGTTATGTCATTTTATACTTGTTCATATTTAGTAGTTAGGTCATTTTATATCTGTTCATGTTTAGTAGTTATGTCATTTTATACTTGTTCATGTTTAGTAGTTGTGCCATTTTATACTTGTTCATGTTTAGTTGTTATGTCGCTTTATATTTGTTCATGTTTAGTAGTTGTGCCATTTTATACTTGTTCATGTTTAGTAGTTGTCATGTTGGATTTTAATTTCCTTGCCCACATGCAGGTGCGCACAGAAGAACAGACTTTACGATTAAGAGGGTTTGTTTTAATTAGGTCAAACGATGGTTCGAGAATTGAGACTGGAGGACATCAGGAGGAAACGAGAGTCCAGGAAGGTTCGGGGGTCCCGGGCCGCAGCGGATCAGAACGGCTTGGAGGTGCCAACCAGTGAGACGCGCCTGACCGGTGAAGTTCCAGGCTTGGCTCCGGGAAGCGGGATCAAGATCTGAGAGGTAACGGAGAGAAAAAGGACAAAATGACTGGACAATACTTAACATGGACTATGCGAGATCTTAGGGCTGAGTCTGACCAACAAGTGGTAACCATCGAGCGATGACTGGTGGTTCCACCGCTTCTTAAGAAGCCTGCCGCTGGTTACCGGAATCTGATGCAGGTGCGTCAGGCTGTCAAACTCCTCCGCGTAGCTCGTCTCTGGAAAGAACCCTCACTCCAACCTGTATCCTGACAGTAGTTATGTCATTTTATACTTGTTTATGTTTAGTAGTTATGTCATTTTATACCTGTTCATGTTTAGTAGTTATGTCATTTTATACTTGTTCATGTTTAGTAGTTATGTCATTTTATACTTGTTCATGTTTAGTAGTTATGTCATTTTATACTTGTTCATGCTTAGTAGTTGTGTCATTTTATACTTGTTCATGCTTAGTAGTTAGTTAATTTTATATCTGCTCATATTTAGTAGTTATATCATTTTATACTTGTTCATGTTTAGTAGTTATGTCATTTTATACTAGCTCATGTTTAGTAGTTGTGCCATTTTATATTTGTTCATGTTTAGTAGTTGTCATGTTGGATTTTAATTTCCTTGCCCACATGCAGGTGCGCACAGAAGAACAGACTTTACAGTTAAGAGGGTTTGTTTTAATGAGGTCAAACGATGGTTCGAGAATTGAGACTGGAGGACGTCAGGAGGAAACGAGAGTCCAGGTAGGTTCGGGGGTCCCGGACCCCAGCGGATCAGAACGGCTTGGAGGTGCCAACCAGCGAGACGTGCCTGACCGGTGAAGTTCCAGGCTTGACTCCGGGAAGCGGGATCAAGATCTGACAGGTAACGGAGAGAAAAAGGACAAAATGACTGGACAATACTTAACATGGACTATGCGAGATCTTAGGGCTGAGTCTGACCAACAAGTGGTAACCATCGAGCGACAACTGGTGGTTCCACCGCTTCTTAAGAAGCCTGCCGCTGGTTACCAGAATCCGATGCAGGTGCGTCAGGCTGTCAAACTCCTCCGCGTAGCTCGTCTCTGGAAAGAACCCTCACTCCGACCTGTATCCTGACAGTAGTTATGTCATTTTATACTTGTTCATGTTTAGTAGTTGTGCCATTTTATACTTGTTCATGTTTAGTAGTTGTGCCATTTTATACTTGTTCATGTTTAGTAGTTGTGCCATGTTATACTTGTTCATGTTTAGTAGTTGTGCCATTTTAAACTTGTTCATGTTTAGTAGTTGTGTCATTTTATTCTTGTTCATGCTTAGTAGTTATGTCATTTTATACTTGTTCATGTTTAGTAGTCGTGTCATTTTATACTTGTTCATGGTTAGTAGTTGTGCCATTTTATACTTGTTCATGTTTAGTAGTTATGTCATTTTATACTTGTTCATGTTTAGTAGTTATGCCATTTTATACTTGTTCATGCTTAGAAGTTATGCCATATTATACTTGTTCATGTTTAGTAGTTATGTCATTTTATACTTGTTCATGTTTAGTAGTTATGTCATTTTATACTTGTTCATGTTTAGTAGTTGTGCCATTTTAAACTTCTTCCTGTTTAGTAGTTGTGCCATTTTATACTTGTTCATGTTTAGTAGTTGTGCCATTTTATACCTGTTCATGTTTAGTAGTTATGTCATTTTTTACTTGTTCATGTTTAGTAGTTGTGCCATTTAAACTTGTTCATGTTTAGTAGTTAGGTCATCTTATATCTGTTCATGCTTAGTAGTTATGTCATTTTATACCTGTTTATGTTTAGTAGGTCCTCTCCTTGGGCTGCCACCTTATCGTGGTGGAGGGGTTTGAGTGCCCCAATGATCCTAGGAGCTATGCTGTCTGGGGCTTCATGCCCCTGGTAGGGTCACCCAAGGCAGATTGGTCCTAGGTGAGGGACCAGACAAAGCGCAGCCCGAAGACCCCAATGATGAGAAAAAACATTGGACTTGGCGTTCCCTCGTCCGGACGCGGGTAACCGGGGCCCCACTCTGGAGCCAGGCCTGGATGGGGGGCATGATGGCGAGCGCCTGGTGGCCAGGCTTTTACCCATGGAGCCCAGCCGCGCTCAGCCCGAAGAGGAAACATGGGTCCCCCCTCCCATGGGCCCACAACCTGAGAGAGGGGCAAAAGGGTTCGGGTGCATTATGTGATGTGTGGCGGCAGAGGGTAGTAGTTATGTCATTTTATACTTGTTCATGTTTAGTAGTTATGTCATTTTATACCTGTTCATGTTTAGTAGTCATGTCATTTTATACTTGTTCATGTTTAGTAGTCGTGTCATTTTATACTTGTTCATGTTTAGTAGTTGTGCCATTTTAAACTAGTTCATGTTTAGTAGTTGTGCCATTTTATACTTGTTCATGTTTAGTAGTTATGTCATTTTATACTTGTTCATGGTTAGTAGTTATGCCATTTTATACTTGTTCATGGTTAGTAGTTATGTCATTTTATACTTGTTCATGTTTAGTAGTTGTGCCATTTTATACTTGTTCATGTTTAGTAGTTATGTCATTTTATACTTGTTCATGTTTAGTAGTTATGTCATTTTATACTTGTTCATGTTTAGTAGTTGTGCCATTTTATACTTGTTCATGCTTAGTAGTTGTGCCATTTTATACTTGTTCATGTTTAGTAGTTGTGCCATTTTATACTTGTTCATGCTTAGTAGTTATGTCATTTTATACTTGTTCATGGTTAGTAGTTATGTCATTTTATACTTGTTCATGTTTAGTAGTTATGTCATTTTATACTTGTTCATGGTTAGTATTTATGTCATTTTATACTTGTTCATGTTTAGTAGTCGTGTCATTTTATACTTGTTCATGTTTAGTATTTATGTCATTTTATACTTGTTCATGTTTAGTAGTCGTGCCGTTTCATACTTGTTCATGTTTAGTAGTCGTGTCATTTTAAACTTGTTCATGTTTAGTAGTTGTGCCATTTTATACCTTTTTATGTATAGTAGATATGTAATTTTAAACTTGTTCATGTTTAGTAGTTGTGCCATTTTATACCTTTTTATGTATAGTAGATATGTAATTTTAAACTTGTTCATGTTTAGTAGTTGTGCCATTTTATACTTGTTCATGTTTAGTAGTTATGTTATTTTATACTTGTTCATGTTTAGTAGTTGTGCCATTTTATACTTGTTTATGTTTAGTAGTCGTGTCATTTTAAACTTGTTCATGTTTAGTAGTTGTGCCATTTTATACTTGTTCATGTTTATTAGTTATGTTATTTTATACTTGTTCATGTTTAGTAGTTGTGCCATTTTATACTTGTTCATGTTTAGTAGTTATGTCATTTTAAACTTGTTCATGTTTAGTAGTTATGTCATTTTATACTTGTTCATGCTTAGTAGTTGTGTCATTTTATACTTGTTCATGGTTAGTAGTCGTGTCATTTTATACTTGTTCATGTTTAGTGGTCTTGCCATTTTATACTTGTTCATGCTTAGTAGATATGTCATTATATACTTGCTCATGTTTAGTAGTTATGCCATTTTATACCTGTTTATGTATAGTAGATATGTAATTTTATACTTGTTCATGTTTAGTAGTTGTGCCATTTTATACTTGTTCATGTTTAGTAGTTATGTCATTTTATACTTGTTCATGTTTAGTAGTTGTGCCATTTTATACCTGTTCATGTTTAGTAGTTGTGCCATTTTATACTTGTTCATGTTTAGTAGTTATGTCATTTTATACTTGTTCATGTTTAGTAGTTGTGCCATTTTATACCTGTTCATGTTTAGTAGTTATGCCATTTTTTACTTGTTCATGTTTAGTAGTTGTGCCATTTTATACTTGTTCATGCTTAGTAGTTATGTCATTTTATACTTGTTCATGCTTAGTAGTTATGTCATTTTATACTTGTTCATGGTTAGTAGTTATGTCATTTTATACTTGTTCATGTTTAGTAGTCGTGTCATTTTATACTTGTTCATGTTTAGTAGTTATGTCATTTTATACTTGTTCATGTTTAGTAGTTTTGTCATTTTATACTTGTTCATATTTAGTATTCGTGTCATTTTATACTTGTTCATGTTTAGTAGTTGTGCCATTTTAAACTTGTTCATGTTTAGTAGTCGTGTCATTTTATACTTGTTCATGTTTAGTAGTTGTGCCATTTTATACTTCTTCCTGTTTAGTAGTTGTGCCATGTTATACTTGTTCATGGTTAGTAGTTAGGTAATTCTATATCTGCTCATATTTAGTAGTTGTGTCATTTTATACTTGTTTATGTTTAGTAGTTGTGCCATTTTATACCTGTTCATGTTTAGTAGTTGTGCCATTTTATACCTGTTCATGTTTAGTAGTTATGTCATTTTATACTTGTTCATGTTTAGTAGTTGTGCCATTTAAACTTGTTCATGTTTAGTAGTTAGGTCATTTTATATCTGTTCATGCTTAGTAGTTATGTCATTTTACACCTGTTTATGTTTAGTAGGTCCTCTCCTTGGGCTGCCACTTTATCGTGGTGGAGGGGTTTGAGTGCCCCAATGATCCTAGGAGCTATGCTGTCTGGGGCTTCATGCCCCTGGTAGGGTCACCCAAGGCAGATTGGTCCTAGGTGAGGGACCAGACAAAGCGTAGCCCGAAGACCCCAATGATGAGAAAAAACATTGGACTTGGCGTTCCCTCGTCCGGACGCGGGTCACCGGGGCCCCACTCTGGAGCCAGGCCTGGATGGGGGGCATGATGGCGAGCGCCTGGTGGCCAGGCTTTTACCCATGGAGCCCAGCCGGCTCAGCCCGAAGAGGAAACATGGGTCCCCCCTCCCATGAGCCCACAACCTGAGAGAGGGGCAAAAGGGTTCGGGTGCATTGTGTGATGTGTGGCGGCAGAAGGTAGTAGTTATGTCATTTTATACTTGTTCATGTTTAGTAGTTGTGCCATTTTAAACTTGTTCATGTTTAGTAGTTGTGCCATTTTATACTTGTTCATGTTTAGTAGTTATGTCATTTTATACTTGTTCATGTTGAGTAGTTATGTCATTTTATACTTGTTCATGTTTAGTGGTCTTGCCATTTTATACTTGTTCATGTTTAGTAGTTGTTCCATTTAATACTTGTTTTTTTTAGTAGTTGTGCCATTTTATACTTGTTCATGTTTAGTAGTTGTTCCATTTTATACTTGTTCATGTTTAGTAGTTATGCCATTTTATACCTGTTTATGTATAGTAGATATGTAATTTTATACTTGTTCATGTTTAGTAGTTATGTCATTTTATACTTGTTCATGGTTAGTAGTTATGTCATTTTATACTTGTTCATGTTTAGTAGTTGTGCCATTTTATACTTGTTCATGTTTAGTAGTTATGTCATTTTATACTTGTTCATGGTTAGTAGTTATGTCATTTTATACTTGTTCATGGTTAGTATTTATGTCATTTTATACTTGTTCATGTTTAGTAGTCGTGTCATTTTAAACTTGTTCATGTTTAGTAGTTGTGCCATTTTATACCTTTTTATGTATAGTAGATATGTAATTTTAAACTTGTTCATGTTTAGTAGTTGTGCCATTTTATACTTGTTCATGTTTAGTAGTTATGTTATTTTATACTTGTTCATGTTTAGTAGTTGTGCCATTTTATACTTGTTTATGTTTAGTAGTCGTGTCATTTTAAACTTGTTCATGTTTAGTAGTTGTGCCATTTTATACTTGTTCATGTTTATTAGTTATGTTATTTTATACTTGTTCATGTTTAGTAGTTGTGCCATTTTATACTTGTTCATGTTTAGTAGTTAGGTAATTCTATATCTGTCGTATTTAGTAGCTGTGTCATTTTATACCTGTTCATGTTTAGTAGTTGTGCCATTTTATACTTGTTCATGTTTAGTAGTTGTGCCATTTTATACTTGTTCATGTTTAGTAGTTATGTCATTTTAAACTTGTTCATGTTTAGTAGTTATGTCATTTTATACTTGTTCATGCTTAGTAGTTGTGTCATTTTATACTTGTTCATGGTTAGTAGTCGTGTCATTTTATACTTGTTCATGTTTAGTGGTCTTGCCATTTTATACTTGTTCATGCTTAGTAGATATGTCATTATATACGTGCTCATGTTTAGTAGTTATGCCATTTTATACCTGTTTATGTATAGTAGATATGTAATTTTATACTTGTTCATGTTTAGTAGTTGTGCCATTTTATACTTGTTCATGTTTAGTAGTTATGCCATTTTATACCTGTTCATGTTTAGTAGTTGTGCCATTTTATACTTGTTCATGTTTAGTAGTTATGTCATTTTATACTTGTTCATGTTTAGTAGTTGTGCCATTTTATACTTGTTCATGTTTAGTAGTTGTGCCATTTTATACTTGTTCATGTTTAGTAGTTATGTCATTTTATACTTGTTCATGGTTAGTAGTTATGTGATTTTATACTTGTTCATGGTTAGTATTTATGTCATTTTATACTTGTTCATGTTTAGTAGTCGTGTCATTTTAAACTTGTTCATGTTTAGTAGTTGTGCCATTTTATACCTTTTTATGTATAGTAGATATGTAATTTTAAACTTGTTCATGTTTAGTAGTTGTGCCATTTTATACTTGTTCATGTTTAGTAGTTATGTTATTTTATACTTGTTCATGTTTAGTAGTTGTGCCATTTTATACTTGTTTATGTTTAGTAGTCGTGTCATTTTAAACTTGTTCATGTTTAGTAGTTGTGCCATTTTATACTTGTTCATGTTTATTAGTTATGTTATTTTATACTTGTTCATGTTTAGTAGTTAGGTAATTCTATATCTGTCGTATTTAGTAGCTGTGTCATTTTATACCTGTTCATGTTTAGTAGTTGTGCCATTTTATACTTGTTCATGTTTAGTAGTTGTGCCATTTTATACTTGTTCATGTTTAGTAGTTATGTCATTTTAAACTTGTTCATGTTTAGTAGTTATGTCATTTTATACTTGTTCATGCTTAGTAGTTGTGTCATTTTATACTTGTTCATGGTTAGTAGTCGTGTCATTTTATACTTGTTCATGTTTAGTGGTCTTGCCATTTTATACTTGTTCATGCTTAGTAGATATGTCATTATATACGTGCTCATGTTTAGTAGTTATGCCATTTTATACCTGTTTATGTATAGTAGATATGTAATTTTATACTTGTTCATGTTTAGTAGTTATGCCATTTTATACCTGTTCATGTTTAGTAGTTGTGCCATTTTATACTTGTTCATGTTTAGTAGTTATGTCATTTTATACTTGTTCATGTTTAGTAGTTGTGCCATTTTATACTTGTTCATGTTTAGTAGTTGTGCCATTTTATACTTGTTCATGTTTAGTAGTTATGTCATTTTATACTTGTTCATGTTTAGTAGTTGTGCCATTTTATACCTGTTCATGTTTAGTAGTTATGCCATTTTTTACTTGTTCATGTTTAGTAGTTGTGCCATTTTATACTTGTTCATGCTTAGTAGTTATGTCATTTTTTACTTGTTCATGTTTAGTAGTTGTGCCATTTTATACTTGTTCATGTTTAGTAGTTATGTCATTTTATACTTGTTCATGGTTAGTAGTTATGTCATTTTATACTTGTTCATGTTTAGTAGTCGTGTCATTTTATACTTGTTCATGGTTAGTAGTTATGTCATTTTATACTTGTTCATGCTTAGTAGTTTTGCCATTTTATACTTGTTCATGTTCAGTAGTTATGTCATTTTATACTTGTTCATGTTTAGTAGTTGTGCCATTTTATACTTCTTCCTGTTTAGTAGTTGTGCCATGTTATACTTGTTCATGGTTAGTAGTTAGGTAATTCTATATCTGCTCATATTTAGTAGTTGTGTCATTTTATACTTGTTTATGTTTAGTAGTTGTGCCATTTTATACCTGTTCATGTTTAGTAGTTGTGCCATTTTATACCTGTTCATGTTTAGTAGTTATGTCATTTTATACTTGTTCATGTTTAGTAGTTGTGCCATTTAAACTTGTTCATGTTTAGTAGTTAGGTCATTTTATATCTGTTCATGCTTAGTAGTTATGTCATTTTACACCTGTTTATGTTTAGTAGGTCCTCTCCTTGGGCTGCCACTTTATCGTGGTGGAGGGGTTTGAGTGCCCCAATGATCCTAGGAGCTATGCTGTCTGGGGCTTCATGCCCCTGGTAGGGTCACCCAAGGCAGATTGGTCCTAGGTGAGGGACCAGACAAAGCGTAGCCCGAAGACCCCAATGATGAGAAAAAACATTGGACTTCGCGTTCCCTCGTCCGGACGCGGGTCACCGGGGCCCCACTCTGGAGCCAGGCCTGGATGGGGGGCATGATGGCGAGCGCCTGGTGGCCAGGCTTTTACCCATGGAGCCCAGCCGGCTCAGCCCGAAGAGGAAACATGGGTCCCCCCTCCCATGAGCCCACAACCTGAGAGAGGGGCAAAAGGGTTCGGGTGCATTGTGTGATGTGTGGCGGCAGAAGGTAGTAGTTATGTCATTTTATACTTGTTCATGTTTAGTAGTTGTGCCATTTTAAACTTGTTCATGCTTAGTAGTTGTGCCATTTTATAGTTGTTCATGTTTAGTAGTTATGTCATTTTATACTTGTTCATGTTGAGTAGTTATGTCATTTTATACTTGTTCATGTTTAGTGGTCTTGCCATTTTATACTTGTTCATGTTTAGTAGTTGTTCCATTTAATACTTGTTTTTTTTAGTAGTTGTGCCATTTTATACTTGTTCATGTTTAGTAGTTGTTCCATTTTATACTTGTTCATGTTTAGTAGTTATGCCATTTTATACCTGTTTATGTATAGTAGATATGTAATTTTATACTTGTTCATGTTTAGTAGTTATGTCATTTTATACTTGTTCATGGTTAGTAGTTATGTCATTTTATACTTGTTCATGTTTAGTAGTTGTGCCATTTTATACTTGTTCATGTTTAGTAGTTATGTCATTTTATACTTGTTCATGGTTAGTAGTTATGTCATTTTATACTTGTTCATGGTTAGTATTTATGTCATTTTATACTTGTTCATGTTTAGTAGTCGTGTCATTTTAAACTTGTTCATGTTTAGTAGTTGTGCCATTTTATACCTTTTTATGTATAGTAGATATGTAATTTTAAACTTGTTCATGTTTAGTAGTTGTGCCATTTTATACTTGTTCATGTTTAGTAGTTATGTTATTTTATACTTGTTCATGTTTAGTAGTTGTGCCATTTTATACTTGTTTATGTTTAGTAGTCGTGTCATTTTAAACTTGTTCATGTTTAGTAGTTGTGCCATTTTATACTTGTTCATGTTTATTAGTTATGTTATTTTATACTTGTTCATGTTTAGTAGTTGTGCCATTTTATACTTGTTCATGTTTAGTAGTTAGGTAATTCTATATCTGTCGTATTTAGTAGCTGTGTCATTTTATACCTGTTCATGTTTAGTAGTTGTGCCATTTTATACTTGTTCATGTTTAGTAGTTGTGCCATTTTATACTTGTTCATGTTTAGTAGTTATGTCATTTTAAACTTGTTCATGTTTAGTAGTTATGTCATTTTATACTTGTTCATGCTTAGTAGTTGTGTCATTTTATACTTGTTCATGGTTAGTAGTCGTGTCATTTTATACTTGTTCATGTTTAGTGGTCTTGCCATTTTATACTTGTTCATGCTTAGTAGATATGTCATTATATACGTGCTCATGTTTAGTAGTTATGCCATTTTATACCTGTTTATGTATAGTAGATATGTAATTTTATACTTGTTCATGTTTAGTAGTTGTGCCATTTTATACTTGTTCATGTTTAGTAGTTATGCCATTTTATACCTGTTCATGTTTAGTAGTTGTGCCATTTTATACTTGTTCATGTTTAGTAGTTATGTCATTTTATACTTGTTCATGTTTAGTAGTTGTGCCATTTTATACTTGTTCATGTTTAGTAGTTGTGCCATTTTATACTTGTTCATGTTTAGTAGTTATGTCATTTTATACTTGTTCATGGTTAGTAGTTATGTGATTTTATACTTGTTCATGGTTAGTATTTATGTCATTTTATACTTGTTCATGTTTAGTAGTCGTGTCATTTTAAACTTGTTCATGTTTAGTAGTTGTGCCATTTTATACCTTTTTATGTATAGTAGATATGTAATTTTAAACTTGTTCATGTTTAGTAGTTGTGCCATTTTATACTTGTTCATGTTTAGTAGTTATGTTATTTTATACTTGTTCATGTTTAGTAGTTGTGCCATTTTATACTTGTTTATGTTTAGTAGTCGTGTCATTTTAAACTTGTTCATGTTTAGTAGTTGTGCCATTTTATACTTGTTCATGTTTATTAGTTATGTTATTTTATACTTGTTCATGTTTAGTAGTTGTGCCATTTTATACTTGTTCATGTTTAGTAGTTAGTTAATTCTATATCTGTCGTATTTAGTAGCTGTGTCATTTTATACCTGTTCATGTTTAGTAGTTGTGCCATTTTATACTTGTTCATGTTTAGTAGTTGTGCCATTTTATACTTGTTCATGTTTAGTAGTTATGTCATTTTAAACTTGTTCATGTTTAGTAGTTATGTCATTTTATACTTGTTCATGCTTAGTAGTTGTGTCATTTTATACTTGTTCATGGTTAGTAGTCGTGTCATTTTATACTTGTTCATGTTTAGTGGTCTTGCCATTTTATACTTGTTCATGCTTAGTAGATATGTCATTATATACGTGCTCATGTTTAGTAGTTATGCCATTTTATACCTGTTTATGTATAGTAGATATGTAATTTTATACTTGTTCATGTTTAGTAGTTATGCCATTTTATACCTGTTCATGTTTAGTAGTTGTGCCATTTTATACTTGTTCATGTTTAGTAGTTATGTCATTTTATACTTGTTCATGTTTAGTAGTTGTGCCATTTTATACTTGTTCATGTTTAGTAGTTGTGCCATTTTATACTTGTTCATGTTTAGTAGTTATGTCATTTTATACTTGTTCATGTTTAGTAGTTGTGCCATTTTATACCTGTTCATGTTTAGTAGTTATGCCATTTTTTACTTGTTCATGTTTAGTAGTTGTGCCATTTTATACTTGTTCATGCTTAGTAGTTATGTCATTTTTTACTTGTTCATGTTTAGTAGTTGTGCCATTTTATACTTGTTCATGTTTAGTAGTTATGTCATTTTATACTTGTTCATGGTTAGTAGTTATGTCATTTTATACTTGTTCATGTTTAGTAGTCGTGTCATTTTATACTTGTTCATGGTTAGTAGTTATGTCATTTTATACTTGTTCATGTTTAGTAGTTGTGTCATTTTATACTTGTTCATGTTTAGTAGTTATGTCATTTTATACTTGTTCATGTTTAGTAGTTTTGTCATTTTATACTTGTTCATATTTAGTATTCGTGTCATTTTATACTTGTTCATGTTTAGTAGTTGTGCCATTTTAAACTTGTTCATGTTTAGTAGTCGTGTCATTTTATACTTGTTCATGTTTAGTAGTTGTGCCATTTTATACTTCTTCCTGTTTAGTAGTTGTGCCATGTTATACTTGTTCATGGTTAGTAGTTAGGTAATTCTATATCTGCTCATATTTAGTAGTTGTGTCATTTTATACTTGTTTATGTTTAGTAGTTGTGCCATTTTATACCTGTTCATGTTTAGTAGTTGTGCCATTTTATACCTGTTCATGTTTAGTAGTTATGTCATTTTTTACTTGTTCATGTTTAGTAGTTGTGCCATTTAAACTTGTTCATGTTTAGTAGTTAGGTCATTTTATATCTGTTCATGCTTAGTAGTTATGTCATTTTACACCTGTTTATGTTTAGTAGGTCCTCTCCTTGGGCTGCCACTTTATCGTGGTGGAGGGGTTTGAGTGCCCCAATGATCCTAGGAGCTATGCTGTCTGGGGCTTCATGCCCCTGGTAGGGTCACACAAGGCAGATTGGTCCTAGGTGAGGGACCAGACAAAGCGCAGCCCGAAGACCCCAATGATGAGAAAAAACATTGGACTTGGCGTTCCCTCGTCCGGACGCGGGTCACCGGGGCCCCACTCTGGAGCCAGGCCTGGATGGGGGGCATGATGGCGAGCGCCTGGTGGCCAGGCTTTTACCCATGGAGCCCAGCCGGCTCAGCCCGAAGAGGAAACATGGGTCCCCCCTCCCATGAGCCCACAACCTGAGAGAGGGGCAAAAGGGTTCGGGTGCAATGTGTGATGTGTGGCGGCAGAGGGTAGTAGTTATGTCATTTTATACTTGTTCATGTTTAGTAGTTGTGCCATTTTAAACTTGTTCATGTTTAGTAGTTGTGCCATTTTATACTTGTTCATGTTTAGTAGTTATGTCATTTTATACTTGTTCATGTTGAGTAGTTATGTCATTTTATACTTGTTCATGTTTAGTGGTCTTGCCATTTTATACTTGTTCATGTTTAGTAGTTGTTCCATTTAATACTTGTTTTTTTTAGTAGTTGTGCCATTTTATACTTGTTCATGTTTAGTAGTTGTTCCATTTTATACTTGTTCATGTTTAGTAGTTATGCCATTTTATACCTGTTTATGTATAGTAGATATGTAATTTTATACTTGTTCATGTTTAGTAGTTGTGCCATTTTATACCTGTTCATGTTTAGTAGTTGTGCCATTTTATACTTGTTCATGTTTAGCAGTTGTTCCATTTTATACTTGTTCATGCTTAGTAGCTATGTCATTTTATACCTGTTTATGTATAGTAGATATGTAATTTTATACTTGTTCATGTTTAGTAGTTGTGCCATTTTATACCTGTTCATGTTTAGTAGTTGTGCCATTTTATACTTGTTCATGTTTAGCAGTTCCATTTTATACTTGTTCATGCTTAGTAGCTATGTCATTTTATCCTTGTTCATGTTTAGTAGTTGTGCCATTTTATACTTGCTCATGTTTAGTAGTTGTGCCATTTTATACTTGTTCATGCTTAGTAGATATGTCATTTTATACTTGTTCATGTTTAGTAGTTATGCCATTTTATACCTGTTTATGTATAGTAGATATGTAATTTTATACTTGTTCATGTTTAGTAGTTGTGCCATTTTATACCTGTTCATGTTTAGTAGTTGTGCCATTTTATACTTGTTCATGTTTAGCAGTTGTTCCATTTTATACTTGTTCATGCTTAGTAGCTATGTCATTTTATACCTGTTTATGTATAGTAGATATGTAATTTTATACTTGTTCATGTTT
>NC_040247.1:85689-112021 GCF_001444195.1 Xiphophorus couchianus
GTCATTTTATACTTGTTCATGTTTAGTAGTTATGTCATTTTATACCTGTTGATGTTAGTAGATATGTCATTTTATACTTGTTCATGGTTAGTAGTTTGTGCCATTTTATACTACTTGTTCAGGTTTAGTAGTTATGTCATTTTATACCTGTTGAGGTTTAGTAGATATGTCATTTATACTTGTTCATGTTTAGTAGTGTATGTCATTTTATACCTGTTGATGTTTAGTAGATATGTCATTTTATACTTGTTCATGTTTAGTAGTTATGTCATTTTATAACTGTTCATGTTTAGTAGTCGTGTCATTTTATACTTGTTCATGTTTAGTAGTTGTGCCATTTTATACTTGTTCATGTTTAGTAGTTGTTCCATTTTATACTTGTTCATGCTTAGTAGTTGTGCCATTTTATACTTGTTCATGTTTAGTAGTTGTGCCATTTTATACTTGTTCATGCTTAGTAGTTGTGCCATTTTATACTTGTTCATGTTTAGTAGTTATGTCATTTTATACCTGTTGATGTTTAGTAGATATGTCATTTTATACTTGTTCATGTTTAGTAGTTATGTCATTTTATACCTGTTGATGTTTAGTAGATATGTCATTTTATACTTGTTCATGTTTAGTAGTATTGTCATTTTATAACTGTTCATGTTTAGTAGTCGTGTCATTGTATACTTGTTCATGTTTAGTAGTTGTGCCCATTTATACTTGTTCATGTTTAGTAGTTGTTCCATTTTATACTTGTTCATGCTTAGTAGTTGTGCCAGTTTATACTTGTTCATGTTTAGTAGTTATAGTCCATTTTATACTTGTTCATGTTTAGTAGCTATGTCATTTTATCCTTGTTCATGTTCAGTAGTTGTGCCATTTTATACTTGTTCATGCTTAGTAGTTGTGCCATTTTATACTTGCTCATGTTTAGTAGTTATGTCATTTTATACCTGTTGATGTTTAGTAGATATGTCATTTTATACTTGTTCATGTTTAGTAGTTATGTCATTTTATAACTGTTCATGTTTAGTAGTCGTGTCATTTTATACTTGTTCATGTTTAGTAGTTGTGCCATTTTATACTTGTTCATGTTTAGTAGTTGTTCCATTTTATACTTGTTCATGCTTAGTAGTTGTGCCATTTTATACTTGTTCATGTTTAGTAGTTGTGCCATTTTATACTTGTTCATGCTTAGTAGTTGTGCCATTTTATACTTGTTCATGTTTAGTAGTTATGTCATTTTATACCTGTTGATGTTTAGTAGATATGTCATTTTATACTTGTTCATGTTTAGTAGTTATGTCATTTTATACCTGTTGATGTTTAGTAGATATGTCATTTTATACTTGTTCATGTTTAGTAGTTATGTCATTTTATAACTGTTCATGTTTAGTAGTCGTGTCATTTTATACTTGTTCATGTTTAGTAGTTGTGCCATTTTATACTTGTTCATGTTTAGTAGTTGTTCCATTTTATACTTGTTCATGCTTAGTAGTTGTGCCATTTTATACTTGTTCATGTTTAGTAGTTATGTCATTTTATACTTGTTCATGTTTAGTAGCTATGTCATTTTATCCTTGTTCATGTTCAGTAGTTGTGCCATTTTATACTTGTTCATGCTTAGTAGTTGTGCCATTTTATACTTGCTCATGTTTAGTAGTAATGTCATTTTATACCTGTTCATGTTTAGTAGTCGTGTCATTTTATACTTGTTCATGTTTAGTGGTCTTGCCATTTTATACTTGTTCATGCTTAGTAGATATGTCATTATATACTTGCTCATGTTTAGTAGTTATGCCATTTTATACCTGTTCATGTTTAGTAGTTGTGCCATTTTATACTTGTTCATGTTTAATAGTTATGTCATTTTATACCTGTTTATGTTTAGTAGTTATGTCATTTTATACCTGTTCATGTTTAGTAGTTATGCCATTTTTACCTGTTCATGTTTAGTAGTCGTGTCATTTTATACTTGTTCATGCTTAGTAGATATGTCATTTTATACCTGTTCATGTTTAGTAGTTATGTCATTTTATACCTGTTCATTTTTAGTAGATCTGTCATTTTATACTTGTTCATGTTTAGTAGTTATGTCATTTTATACCTGTTCATGTTTAGTAGATCTGTCATTATATACTTGTTCATGTTTACTAGTTATGTCATTTTATACTTGTTCATGTTTAGTAGTTGTGCCATTTTGTACTTGTTCATGTTTAGTAATTATGCCATTTTATACTTGTTCATGTTTAGTAGTTATGTCATTTTATACTTCTTCATGTTTAGTAGTTGTGCCATTTTATACTTGTTCATGTTTAGTAGTTATGTCATTTTATACTTGTTCATGTTTAGTAGTTATGTCATTTTATACATGTTCATGTTTAGTAGTTATGTCATTTTATACTTGTTCATGTTTAGTAGTTGTGCCATTTTATACCTGTTTATGTTTAGTAGTTGTGCCATTTTATACTTGTTCATGCTTAGTAGTTGTGCCATTTTATACTTGCTCATGTTTAGTAGTTATGCCATTTTATACCTGTTTATGTATACTAGATATGTAATTTTATACTTGTTCATGTTTAGTAGTTGTGCCATTTTATACTTGTTCATGCTTAGTAGTCGTGTCATTTTATACATGTTCATGTTTACTAGTTATGCCATTTTATACTTGTTCATGCTTAGTAGTTGTGCCATTTTATACTTGTTCATGTTTAGTAGTTGTGCCATTTTATACTTGTTCATGCTTAGTAGTTGTGCCATTTTATACTTGTTCATGTTTAGTAGATATGTCATTATATACTTGCTCATGTTTAGTAGTTATGCCATTTTATACCTTTTTATGTATAGTAGATATGTAATTTTAAACTTGTTCATGTTTAGTAGTTGTACCATTTTATACTTGTTCATGTTTAGTAGTTGTGCCATTTTATACTTGTTCATGTTTAGTAGTTATGTCATTTTATAACTGTTCATGTTTAGTAGTCGTGTCATTTTATACTTGTTCATGTTTAGTGGTCTTGCCATTTTATACTTGTTCATGTTTAGTAGATATGTCATTATATACTTGCTCATGTTTAGTAGTTATGCCATTTTATACCTTTTTATGTATAGTAGATATGTAATTTTAAACTTGTTCATGTTTAGTAGTTGTACCATTTTATACTTGTTCATGTTTAGTAGTTGTGCCATTTTATACTTGTTCATGCTTAGTAGCTATGCCATTTTATACTTGTTCATGTTTAGTAGTTATGCCATTTTATACCTGTTTATGTATAGTAGCTATGTCATTTTATACTTGTTCATGTTTAGTAGATATGTCATTATATACTTGCTCATGTTTAGTAGTTATGCCATTTTATACCTTTTTATGTATAGTAGATATGTAATTTTAAACTTGTTCATGTTTAGTAGTTGTACCATTTTATACTTGTTCATGTTTAGTAGTTGTGCCATTTTATACTTGTTCATGTTTAGTAGTTATGTCATTTTATACTTGTTCATGTTTAGTAGGTATGTCATTATATACTTGTTCATGTTTACTAGTTATGCCATTTTATACCTGTTTATGTTTAGTAGGTCCTCTCCTTGGGCTGCCACCTTATCGTGGTGGAGGGGTTTGAGTGCCCCAATGATCCTAGGAGCTATGCTGTCTGGGGCTTCATGCCCCTGGTAGGGTCACCCAAGGCAGACTGGTCCTAGGTGAGGGACCAGACAAAGCGCAGCCCGAAGACCCCAATGATGAGAAAAAACATTGGACTTGGCGTTCCCTCGTCCGGACGCGGGTAACCGGGGCCCCACTCTGGAACCAGGCCTGGATGGGGGGCATGATGGTGAGCGCCTGGTGGCCAGGCTTTTACCCATGGAGCCCAGCCGGGCTCAGCCCGAAGAGGAAACATGGGTCCCCCCTCCCATGGGCCCACAACCTGAGAGAGGGGCAAAAGGGTTCGGGTGCATTATGTGATGTGTGGCGGCAGAGGGTAGTAGTTATGTCATTTTATACTTGTTCATGTTTAGTAGTTGTGCCATTTTAAACTTGTTCATGTTTAGTAGTTGTGCCATTTTATACTTGTTCATGTTTAGTAGTTATGTCATTTTATACTTGTTCATGGTTAGTAGTTGTGCCATTTTAAACTTGCTCATGTTTAGTAGTTGTGCCATTTTATACCTGTTCATGTTTAGTAGTGGTGCCATTTTTACCTGTTCATGTTTAGTAGTTGTGCCATTTTATACTTGTTCATGCTTAGTAGTTGTGCCATTTTATACTTGCTCATGTTTAGTAGTTGTCTCATTTTATACTTGTTCATGTTTAGTAGTTATGTCATTTTATACCTGTTCATGTTTAGTAGATATGTCATTTTATACTTGTTCATGTTTAGTAGATATGTCATTATATACTTGCTCATGTTTAGTAGTTATGTCATTTTATACTTGTTCATGTTTAATAGTTATGTCATTTTATACCTGTTCATGTTTAGTAGATATGTAATTTTATACTTGTTCATGTTTAGTAGTTGTTCCATTTTATACTTGTTCATGTTTAGTAGTTGTGCCATTTTATACTTGTTCATGTTTAGTAGTTGTTCCATTTTATACTTGTTCATGTTTAGTAGTTATGTCATTTTATACTTGCTCATGTTTAGTAGTTATGTCATTTTATACCTGTTCATGTTTAGTAGTTATGTCATTTTATACCTGTTCATGTTTAGTAGTTATGTCATTTTATAACTGTTCATGTTTAGTAGTTATGTCATTTTATACCTGTTCATGTTTAGTAGATATGTCATTATATACTTGCTCATGTTTAGTAGTTATGCCATTTTATACTTGTTCATGCTTAGTAGTTGTGCCATTTTATACTTGTTCATGTTTAGTAGTTATGTCATTTTATAACTGTTCATGTTTAGTAGTCGTGTCATTTTATACTTGCTCATGTTTAGTAGTTATGCCATTTTATACTTGTTCATGTTTAGTAGTTGTGCCATTTTATACTTGTTCATGTTTAATAGTTATGTCATTTTATACTTGTTCATGTTTAGTAGTTATGTCATTTTATAACTGTTCATGTTTAGTAGTTGTGCCATTTTAAACTTGTTCATGTTTAGTAGTTGTGCCATTTTATACTTGTTCATGTTTAATAGTTATGCCATTTTATACCTGTTTATGTTTAGTAGTTATGTCATTTTATAACTGTTCATGTTTAGTAGTCGTGTCATTTTATACTTGTTCATGTTTAGTAGTTATGCCATTTTATACTTGCTCATGTTTAGTAGTTATGCCATTTTATACCTGTTTATGTATACTAGATATGTAATTTTATACTTGTTCATGTTTAGTAGTTGTGCCATTTTATACTTGTTCATGTTTAGTAGTTGTGCCATTTTATACTTGTTCATGTTTAGTAGTTGTGCCATTTTATACTTGTTCATGTTTAGTAGTTATGTCATTTTATACTTGTTCATGTTTAGTAGTTATGTCATTTTATAACTGTTCATGTTTAGTAGTCGTGTCATTTTATACTTGTTCATGTTTAGTAGTTGTACCATTTTATACTTGTTCATGTTTAGTAGTTGTGCCATTTTATACTTGTTCATGCTTAGTAGTCGTGTCATTTTATACTTGTTCATGTTTAGTAGTTATGTCATTTTATACCTTTTTATGTATAGTAGATATGTAATTTTAAACTTGTTCATGTTTAGTAGTGGTGCCATTTTTACCTGTTCATGTTTAGTAGTTGTGCCATTTTATACTTGTTCATGCTTAGTAGTTGTGCCATTTTATACTTGCTCATGTTTAGTAGTTGTCTCATTTTATACTTGTTCATGTTTAGTAGTTATGTCATTTTATACCTGTTCATGTTTAGTAGATATGTCATTTTATACTTGTTCATGTTTAGTAGATATGTCATTATATACTTGCTCATGTTTAGTAGTTATGTCATTTTATACTTGTTCATGTTTAATAGTTATGTCATTTTATACCTGTTCATGTTTAGTAGTTATGTCATTTTATACTTGTTCATGTTTAGTAGTTATGCCATTTTATACCTGTTTATGTAGAGTAGATATGTAATTTTATACTTGTTCATGTTTAGTAGTTGTTCCATTTTATACTTGTTCATGTTTAGTAGTTGTGCCATTTTATACTTGTTCATGTTTAGTAGTTGTTCCATTTTATACTTGTTCATGTTTAGTAGTTATGTCATTTTATACTTGCTCATGTTTAGTAGTTATGTCATTTTATACCTGTTCATGTTTAGTAGTTATGTCATTTTATACCTGTTCATGTTTAGTAGTTATGTCATTTTATAACTGTTCATGTTTAGTAGTTATGTCATTTTATACCTGTTCATGTTTAGTAGATATGTCATTATATACTTGCTCATGTTTAGTAGTTATGCCATTTTATACTTGTTCATGCTTAGTAGTTGTGCCATTTTATACTTGTTCATGTTTAGTAGTTATGTCATTTTATAACTGTTCATGTTTAGTAGTCGTGTCATTTTATACTTGCTCATGTTTAGTAGTTATGCCATTTTATACTTGTTCATGTTTAGTAGTTGTGCCATTTTATACTTGTTCATGTTTAATAGTTATGTCATTTTATACTTGTTTCATGTTTAGTAGTTATGTCCATTTTATAACTGTTCATGTTTAGTAGTTGTGCCATTTTAAACTTGTTCATGTTTAGTAGTTGTGCCATTTTATACTTGTTCATGTTTAATAGTTATGCCATTTATACCTGTTTATGTTTAGTAGTTATGTCATTTATAACTGTTCATGTTTAGTAGTCGTGTCATTTTATACTTGTTCATGTTTAGTAGTTATGCCATTTTATACTTGCTCATGTTTAGTAGTTATGCCATTTTATACCTGTTTATGTATACTAGATATGTAATTTTATACTTGTTCATGTTTAGTAGTTGTGCCATTTTATACTTGTTCATGTTTAGTAGTTGTGCCATTTTATACTTGTTCATGTTTAGTAGTTGTGCCATTTTATACTTGTTCATGTTTAGTAGTTATGTCATTTTATACTTGTTCATGTTTAGTAGTTATGTCATTTTATAACTGTTCATGTTTAGTAGTCGTGTCATTTTATACTTGTTCATGTTTAGTAGTTATGCCATTTTATACTTGCTCATGTTTAGTAGTTGTGCCATTTTATACTTGTTCATGTTTAGTAGTTATGTCATTTTATACCTGTTTATGTATAGTAGATATGTAATTTTAAACTTGTTCATGTTTAGTAGTTGTACCATTTTATACTTGTTCATGTTTAGTAGTTGTGCCATTTTATACTTGTTCATGCTTAGTAGTCGTGTCATTTTATACTTGTTCATGTTTAGTAGTTATGTCATTTTATACCTTTTTATGTATAGTAGATATGTAATTTTAAACTTGTTCATGTTTAGTAGTTGTACCATTTTATACTTGTTCATGTTTAGTAGTTGTGCCATTTTATACTTGTTCATGCTTAGTAGTCGTGTCATTTTATACTTGTTCATGTTTAGTAGTTATGTCATTTTATACCTTTTTATGTATAGTAGATATGTCATTATATACTTGCTCATGTTTAGTAGTTATGCCATTTTATACCTTTTTATGTATAGTAGATATGTAATTTTAAACTTGTTCATGTTTAGTAGTTGTGCCATTTTATACTTGTTCATGTTTAGTAGTTGTGCCATTTTATACTTGTTCATGTTTAGTAGTTATGTCATTTTATACTTGTTCATGTTTAGTGGTTATGTCATTTTATACTTGTTCATGTTTAGTAGTTATGTCATTTTATACCTGTTCATGTTTAGTAGTTATGTCATTTTATACTTGTTCATGTTTAGTGGTTATGTCATTTTATACTTGTTCATGTTTAGTAGTTATGTCATTTTATACCTGTTCATGTTTAGTAGTTATGTCATTTTATACTTGTTCATGTTTAGTAGTGGTGCCATTTTTACCTGTTCATGTTTAGTAGCTATGTCATTTTACACTTGTTCATGTTTAGTAGTTATGTCATTTTATAACTGTTCATGTTTAGTAGTTATGCCATTTTATACCTGTTTATGTTTAGTAGTTGTGCCATTTTATACTTGTTCATGTTTAGTAGTTGTGCCATTTTATACCTGTTCATGTTTAGTAGTTGTGCCATTTTATACTTGTTCATGTTTAGTAGTTGTTCCATTTTATACTTGTTCATGTTTAGTAGTTATGCCATTTTATACCTGTTTATGTATAGTAGATATGTAATTTTATACTTGTTCATGTTTAGTAGTTGTGCCATTTTATACCTGTTCATGCTTAGTAGCTATGTCATTTTATCCTTGTTCATGTTCAGTAGTTGTGCCATTTTATACTTGTTCATGTTTAGTAGTTATGTCATTTTATACCTGTTTATGTATAGTAGATATGTAATTTTAAACTTGTTCATGTTTAGTAGTTGTACCATTTTATACTTGTTCATGTTTAGTAGTTGTGCCATTTTATACTTGTTCATGCTTAGTAGTCGTGTCATTTTATACTTGTTCATGTTTAGTAGATATGTCATTATATACTTGCTCATGTTTAGTAGTTATGCCATTTTATACCTTTTTATGTATAGTAGATATGTAATTTTAAACTTGTTCATGTTTAGTAGTTGTGCCATTTTATACTTGTTCATGTTTAGTAGTTGTGCCATTTTATACTTGTTCATGTTTAGTAGTTATGTCATTTTATACTTGTTCATGTTTAGTGGTTATGTCATTTTATACTTGTTCATGTTTAGTAGTTATGTCATTTTATACCTGTTCATGTTTAGTAGTTATGTCATTTTATACTTGTTCATGTTTAGTAGTGGTGCCATTTTTACCTGTTCATGTTTAGTAGCTATGTCATTTTACACTTGTTCATGTTTAGTAGTTATGCCATTTTATACCTGTTTATGTTTAGTAGTTGTGCCATTTTATACTTGTTCATGTTTAGTAGTTGTGCCATTTTATACCTGTTCATGTTTAGTAGTTATGCCATTTTATACTTGTTCATGTTTAGTAGTTGTTCCATTTTATACTTGTTCATGTTTAGTAGTTATGCCATTTTATACCTGTTTATGTTTAGTAGTTGTGCCATTTTATACTTGTTCATGTTTAGTAGTTGTGCCATTTTATACCTGTTCATGTTTAGTAGTTGTGCCATTTTATACTTGTTCATGTTTAGTAGTTGTTCCATTTTATACTTGTTCATGTTTAGTAGTTATGCCATTTTATACCTGTTCATGCTTAGTAGCTATGTCATTTTATCCTTGTTCATGTTCAGTAGTTGTGCCATTTTATACTTGTTCATGTTTAGTAGTTGTGCCATTTTATACCTGTTCATGTTTAGTAGTTGTGCCATTTTATACTTGTTCATGCTTAGTAGTTGTGCCATTTTATACTTGCTCATGTTTAGTAGTTATGTCATTTTATACCTGTTCATGTTTAGTAGTTATGTCATTTTATACCTGTTCATGTTTAGTAGTTATGTCATTTTATACCTGTTCATGTTTAGTAGATATGTCATTTTATACTTGTTCATGTTTAGTAGTTATGTCATTTTATAACTGTTCATGTTTAGTAGTTATGTCATTTTATAACTGTTCATGTTTAGTAGCTAGGTCATTATATACTTTTTCATGTTTAGTTGTTATGTCGCTTTATACTTGTTCATGTTTAGTAGTTGTGCCATTTTATACTTGTTCATGTTTAGTAATTATGTAATTTTATACTTGTTCATATTTAGTAGTTGTGCCATTTTATACTTGTTCATGCTTAGTAGTTTTGCCATTTTATACCTGTTCATGTTTAGTAGTCATGTCATTTTATACTTGTTCATGTTTAGTAGTTATGTCATTTTATACTTGTTCATGTTTAGTAGTTGTGCCATTTTATACTTGTTCATGCTTAGTAGTTTTGCCATTTTATACTTGTTCATGTTTAGTAGTTATGTCATTTTATACTTGTTCATGTTTAGTAGTTGTGCCATTTTATACTTGTTCATGTTTAGTAGTTATGTCATTTTATAACTGTTCATGTTTAGTAGTCGTGTCATTTTATACTTGTTCATGTTTAGTGGTCTTGCCATTTTATACTTGTTCATGCTTAGTAGATATGCCATTTTATACTTGCTCATGGTTAGTAGTTATGCCATTTTATACCTGTTTATGTTTAGTAGTTGTGCCATTTTATACTTGTTCATGTTTAGTAGTTATGTCATTTTATACCTGTTTATGTATAGTAGCTATGTCATTTTATACTTGTTCATGCTTAGTAGTCGTGTCATTTTATACTTGTTCATGTTTAGTAGATATGTCATTATATACTTGTTCATGTTTAGTAGTTATGCCATTTTATACCTTTTTATGTATAGTAGATATGTAATTTTAAACTTGTTCATGTTTAGTAGTTGTGCCATTTTATACTTGTTCATGCTTAGTAGTTGTGCCATTTTATACTTGCTCATGGTTAGTAGTTATGCCATTTTATACCTGTTTATGTTTAGTAGTTGTGCCATTTTATACTTGTTCATGTTTAGTAGTTATGTCATTTTATACTTGTTCATGTTTAGTAGTTATGCCATTTTATACCTATTTATGTTTAGTAGTTGTGCCATTTTATACTTGTTCATGTTTAGTAGATATGTCATTATATACTTGCTCATGTTTAGTAGTTGTGCCATTTTATACTTGTTCATGCTTAGTAGTTGTGCCATTTTATACTTGCTCATGGTTAGTAGTTATGCCATTTTATACCTGTTTATGTTTAGTAGTTGTGCCATTTTATACTTGTTCATGTTTAGTAGTTATGTCATTTTATACTTGTTCATGTTTAGTAGTTATGCCATTTTATACCTGTTTATGTATAGTAGCTATGTCATTTTATACTTGTTCATGCTTAGTAGTCGTGTCATTTTATACTTGTTCATGTTTAGTAGATATGTCATTATATACTTGTTCATGTTTAGTAGTTATGCCATTTTATACCTTTTTATGTATAGTAGATATGTAATTTTAAACTTGTTCATGTTTAGTAGTTGTACCATTTTATACTTGTTCATGTTTAGTAGTTGTGCCATTTTATACTTGTTCATGTTTAGTAGTTATGTCATTTTATACCTGTTCATGTTTAGTAGATATGTCATTTTATACTTGTTCATGTTTAGTAGTTATGTCATTTTATACCTGTTCATGTTTAGTAGATATGTCATTTTATACTTGTTCATGTTTAGTAGTTATGTCATTTTATAACTGTTCATGTTTAGTAGTTATGTCATTTTATACCTGTTCATGTTTAGTAGTTATGTCATTTTATACTTGTTCATGTTTAGTAGTGGTGCCATTTTTACCTGTTCATGTTTAGTAGCTATGTCATTTTACACTTGTTCATGTTTAGTAGTTATGCCATTTTATACCTGTTTATGTATAGTAGATATGTAATTTTATACTTGTTCATGTTTAGTAGTTGTGCCATTTTATACTTGTTCATGTTTAGTAGTTGTTCCATTTTATACTTGTTCATGCTTAGTAGCTATGTCATTTTATACTTGCTCATGTTTAGTAGTTATGTCATTTTATACCTGTTCATGTTTAGTAGTTATGTCATTTTATAACTGTTCATGTTTAGTAGTTATGTCATTTTATACCTGTTCATGTTTAGTAGATATGTCATTATATACTTGCTCATGTTTAGTAGTTATGCCATTTTATACTTGTTCATGTTTAGTAGTTATGTCATTTTATACTTGTTCATGTTTAGTAGTTGTGCCATTTTATACTTGTTCATGTTTAGTAGTTATGTCATTTTATAACTGTTCATGTTTAGTAGTCGTGTCATTTTATACTTGCTCATGTTTAGTAGTTATGCCATTTTATACCTGTTTATGTTTAGTAGTTGTGCCATTTTAAACTTGTTCATGTTTAGTAGTTGTGCCATTTTATACTTGTTCATGTTTAATAGTTATGTCATTTTATACTTGTTCATGTTTAGTAGTTATGTCATTTTATACTTGTTCATGTTTAGTAGTTGTGCCATTTTATACTTGTTCATGCTTAGTAGTTTTGCCATTTTATACTTGTTCATGTTTAGTAGTTATGTCATTTTATACTTGTTCATGTTTAGTAGTTGTGCCATTTTATACTTGTTCATGTTTAGTAGTTATGTCATTTTATAACTGTTCATGTTTAGTAGTCGTGTCATTTTATACTTGTTCATGTTTAGTGGTCTTGCCATTTTATACTTGTTCATGCTTAGTAGATATGCCATTTTATACTTGCTCATGGTTAGTAGTTATGCCATTTTATACCTGTTTATGTTTAGTAGTTGTGCCATTTTATACTTGTTCATGTTTAGTAGTTATGTCATTTTATACCTGTTTATGTATAGTAGCTATGTCATTTTATACTTGTTCATGCTTAGTAGTCGTGTCATTTTATACTTGTTCATGTTTAGTAGATATGTCATTATATACTTGTTCATGTTTAGTAGTTATGCCATTTTATACCTTTTTATGTATAGTAGATATGTAATTTTAAACTTGTTCATGTTTAGTAGTTGTGCCATTTTATACTTGTTCATGCTTAGTAGTTGTGCCATTTTATACTTGCTCATGGTTAGTAGTTATGCCATTTTATACCTGTTTATGTTTAGTAGTTGTGCCATTTTATACTTGTTCATGTTTAGTAGTTATGTCATTTTATACTTGTTCATGTTTAGTAGTTATGCCATTTTATACCTGTTTATGTTTAGTAGTTGTGCCATTTTATACTTGTTCATGTTTAGTAGATATGTCATTATATACTTGCTCATGTTTAGTAGTTGTGCCATTTTATACTTGTTCATGCTTAGTAGTTGTGCCATTTTATACTTGCTCATGGTTAGTAGTTATGCCATTTTATACCTGTTTATGTTTAGTAGTTGTGCCATTTTATACTTGTTCATGTTTAGTAGTTATGCCATTTTATACCTTTTTATGTATAGTAGATATGTAATTTTAAACTTGTTCATGTTTAGTAGTTGTGCCATTTTATACTTGTTCATGTTTAGTAGTTGTGCCATTTTATACTTGTTCATGTTTAGTAGTTATGTCATTTTATACTTGTTCATGTTTAGTGGTTATGTCATTTTATACTTGTTCATGTTTAGTAGTTATGTCATTTTATACCTGTTCATGTTTAGTAGTTATGTCATTTTATACTTGTTCATGTTTAGTGGTTATGTCATTTTATACTTGTTCATGTTTAGTAGTTATGTCATTTTATACCTGTTCATGTTTAGTAGTTATGTCATTTTATACTTGTTCATGTTTAGTAGTGGTGCCATTTTTACCTGTTCATGTTTAGTAGCTATGTCATTTTACACTTGTTCATGTTTAGTAGTTATGTCATTTTATAACTGTTCATGTTTAGTAGTTATGCCATTTTATACCTGTTTATGTTTAGTAGTTGTGCCATTTTATACTTGTTCATGTTTAGTAGTTGTGCCATTTTATACCTGTTCATGTTTAGTAGTTGTGCCATTTTATACTTGTTCATGTTTAGTAGTTGTTCCATTTTATACTTGTTCATGTTTAGTAGTTATGCCATTTTATACCTGTTTATGTATAGTAGATATGTAATTTTATACTTGTTCATGTTTAGTAGTTGTGCCATTTTATACCTGTTCATGCTTAGTAGCTATGTCATTTTATCCTTGTTCATGTTCAGTAGTTGTGCCATTTTATACTTGTTCATGTTTAGTAGTTATGTCATTTTATACCTGTTTATGTATAGTAGATATGTAATTTTAAACTTGTTCATGTTTAGTAGTTGTACCATTTTATACTTGTTCATGTTTAGTAGTTGTGCCATTTTATACTTGTTCATGCTTAGTAGTCGTGTCATTTTATACTTGTTCATGTTTAGTAGATATGTCATTATATACTTGCTCATGTTTAGTAGTTATGCCATTTTATACCTTTTTATGTATAGTAGATATGTAATTTTAAACTTGTTCATGTTTAGTAGTTGTGCCATTTTATACTTGTTCATGTTTAGTAGTTGTGCCATTTTATACTTGTTCATGTTTAGTAGTTATGTCATTTTATACTTGTTCATGTTTAGTGGTTATGTCATTTTATACTTGTTCATGTTTAGTAGTTATGTCATTTTATACCTGTTCATGTTTAGTAGTTATGTCATTTTATACTTGTTCATGTTTAGTAGTGGTGCCATTTTTACCTGTTCATGTTTAGTAGCTATGTCATTTTACACTTGTTCATGTTTAGTAGTTATGCCATTTTATACCTGTTTATGTTTAGTAGTTGTGCCATTTTATACTTGTTCATGTTTAGTAGTTGTGCCATTTTATACCTGTTCATGTTTAGTAGTTATGCCATTTTATACTTGTTCATGTTTAGTAGTTGTTCCATTTTATACTTGTTCATGTTTAGTAGTTATGCCATTTTATACCTGTTTATGTTTAGTAGTTGTGCCATTTTATACTTGTTCATGTTTAGTAGTTGTGCCATTTTATACCTGTTCATGTTTAGTAGTTGTGCCATTTTATACTTGTTCATGTTTAGTAGTTGTTCCATTTTATACTTGTTCATGTTTAGTAGTTATGCCATTTTATACCTGTTCATGCTTAGTAGCTATGTCATTTTATCCTTGTTCATGTTCAGTAGTTGTGCCATTTTATACTTGTTCATGTTTAGTAGTTGTGCCATTTTATACCTGTTCATGTTTAGTAGTTGTGCCATTTTATACTTGTTCATGCTTAGTAGTTGTGCCATTTTATACTTGCTCATGTTTAGTAGTTATGTCATTTTATACCTGTTCATGTTTAGTAGTTATGTCATTTTATACCTGTTCATGTTTAGTAGTTATGTCATTTTATACCTGTTCATGTTTAGTAGATATGTCATTTTATACTTGTTCATGTTTAGTAGTTATGTCATTTTATAACTGTTCATGTTTAGTAGTTATGTCATTTTATAACTGTTCATGTTTAGTAGCTAGGTCATTATATACTTTTTCATGTTTAGTTGTTATGTCGCTTTATACTTGTTCATGTTTAGTAGTTGTGCCATTTTATACTTGTTCATGTTTAGTAATTATGTAATTTTATACTTGTTCATATTTAGTAGTTGTGCCATTTTATACTTGTTCATGCTTAGTAGTTTTGCCATTTTATACCTGTTCATGTTTAGTAGTCATGTCATTTTATACTTGTTCATGTTTAGTAGTTATGTCATTTTATACTTGTTCATGTTTAGTAGTTGTGCCATTTTATACTTGTTCATGCTTAGTAGTTTTGCCATTTTATACTTGTTCATGTTTAGTAGTTATGTCATTTTATACTTGTTCATGTTTAGTAGTTGTGCCATTTTATACTTGTTCATGTTTAGTAGTTATGTCATTTTATAACTGTTCATGTTTAGTAGTCGTGTCATTTTATACTTGTTCATGTTTAGTGGTCTTGCCATTTTATACTTGTTCATGCTTAGTAGATATGCCATTTTATACTTGCTCATGGTTAGTAGTTATGCCATTTTATACCTGTTTATGTTTAGTAGTTGTGCCATTTTATACTTGTTCATGTTTAGTAGTTATGTCATTTTATACCTGTTTATGTATAGTAGCTATGTCATTTTATACTTGTTCATGCTTAGTAGTCGTGTCATTTTATACTTGTTCATGTTTAGTAGATATGTCATTATATACTTGTTCATGTTTAGTAGTTATGCCATTTTATACCTTTTTATGTATAGTAGATATGTAATTTTAAACTTGTTCATGTTTAGTAGTTGTGCCATTTTATACTTGTTCATGCTTAGTAGTTGTGCCATTTTATACTTGCTCATGGTTAGTAGTTATGCCATTTTATACCTGTTTATGTTTAGTAGTTGTGCCATTTTATACTTGTTCATGTTTAGTAGTTATGTCATTTTATACTTGTTCATGTTTAGTAGTTATGCCATTTTATACCTGTTTATGTTTAGTAGTTGTGCCATTTTATACTTGTTCATGTTTAGTAGATATGTCATTATATACTTGCTCATGTTTAGTAGTTGTGCCATTTTATACTTGTTCATGCTTAGTAGTTGTGCCATTTTATACTTGCTCATGGTTAGTAGTTATGCCATTTTATACCTGTTTATGTTTAGTAGTTGTGCCATTTATACTTGTTCATGTTTAGTAGTTATGTCATTTTATACTTGTTCATGTTTAGTAGTTATGCCATTTTATACCTGTTTATGTATAGTAGCTATGTCATTTTATACTTGTTCATGCTTAGTAGTCGTGTCATTTTATACTTGTTCATGTTTAGTAGATATGTCATTATATACTTGTTCATGTTTAGTAGTTATGCCATTTTATACCTTTTTATGTATAGTAGATATGTAATTTTAAACTTGTTCATGTTTAGTAGTTGTACCATTTTATACTTGTTCATGTTTAGTAGTTGTGCCATTTTATACTTGTTCATGTTTAGTAGTTATGTCATTTTATACCTGTTCATGTTTAGTAGATATGTCATTTTATACTTGTTCATGTTTAGTAGTTATGTCATTTTATACCTGTTCATGTTTAGTAGATATGTCATTTTATACTTGTTCATGTTTAGTAGTTATGTCATTTTATAACTGTTCATGTTTAGTAGTTATGTCATTTTATACCTGTTCATGTTTAGTAGTTATGTCATTTTATACTTGTTCATGTTTAGTAGTGGTGCCATTTTTACCTGTTCATGTTTAGTAGCTATGTCATTTTACACTTGTTCATGTTTAGTAGTTATGCCATTTTATACCTGTTTATGTATAGTAGATATGTAATTTTATACTTGTTCATGTTTAGTAGTTGTGCCATTTTATACTTGTTCATGTTTAGTAGTTGTTCCATTTTATACTTGTTCATGCTTAGTAGCTATGTCATTTTATACTTGCTCATGTTTAGTAGTTATGTCATTTTATACCTGTTCATGTTTAGTAGTTATGTCATTTTATAACTGTTCATGTTTAGTAGTTATGTCATTTTATACCTGTTCATGTTTAGTAGATATGTCATTATATACTTGCTCATGTTTAGTAGTTATGCCATTTTATACTTGTTCATGTTTAGTAGTTATGTCATTTTATACTTGTTCATGTTTAGTAGTTGTGCCATTTTATACTTGTTCATGTTTAGTAGTTATGTCATTTTATAACTGTTCATGTTTAGTAGTCGTGTCATTTTATACTTGCTCATGTTTAGTAGTTATGCCATTTTATACCTGTTTATGTTTAGTAGTTGTGCCATTTTAAACTTGTTCATGTTTAGTAGTTGTGCCATTTTATACTTGTTCATGTTTAATAGTTATGTCATTTTATACTTGTTCATGTTTAGTAGTTATGTCATTTTATACTTGTTCATGTTTAGTAGTTGTGCCATTTTATACTTGTTCATGCTTAGTAGTTTTGCCATTTTATACTTGTTCATGTTTAGTAGTTATGTCATTTTATACTTGTTCATGTTTAGTAGTTGTGCCATTTTATACTTGTTCATGTTTAGTAGTTATGTCATTTTATAACTGTTCATGTTTAGTAGTCGTGTCATTTTATACTTGTTCATGTTTAGTGGTCTTGCCATTTTATACTTGTTCATGCTTAGTAGATATGCCATTTTATACTTGCTCATGGTTAGTAGTTATGCCATTTTATACCTGTTTATGTTTAGTAGTTGTGCCATTTTATACTTGTTCATGTTTAGTAGTTATGTCATTTTATACCTGTTTATGTATAGTAGCTATGTCATTTTATACTTGTTCATGCTTAGTAGTCGTGTCATTTTATACTTGTTCATGTTTAGTAGATATGTCATTATATACTTGTTCATGTTTAGTAGTTATGCCATTTTATACCTTTTTATGTATAGTAGATATGTAATTTTAAACTTGTTCATGTTTAGTAGTTGTGCCATTTTATACTTGTTCATGCTTAGTAGTTGTGCCATTTTATACTTGCTCATGGTTAGTAGTTATGCCATTTTATACCTGTTTATGTTTAGTAGTTGTGCCATTTTATACTTGTTCATGTTTAGTAGTTATGTCATTTTATACTTGTTCATATTTAGTAGTTATGCCATTTTATACCTGTTTATGTTTAGTAGTTGTGCCATTTTATACTTGTTCATGTTTAGTAGATATGTCATTATATACTTGCTCATGTTTAGTAGTTGTGCCATTTTATACTTGTTCATGCTTAGTAGTTGTGCCATTTTATACTTGCTCATGGTTAGTAGTTATGCCATTTTATACCTGTTTATGTTTAGTAGTTGTGCCATTTTATACTTGTTCATGTTTAGTAGTTATGTCATTTTATACTTGTTCATGTTTAGTAGTTATGCCATTTTATACCTGTTTATGTATAGTAGCTATGTCATTTTATACTTGTTCATGCTTAGTAGTCGTGTCATTTTATACTTGTTCATGTTTAGTAGATATGTCATTATATACTTGTTCATGTTTAGTAGTTATGCCATTTTATACCTTTTTATGTATAGTAGATATGTAATTTTAAACTTGTTCATGTTTAGTAGTTGTACCATTTTATACTTGTTCATGTTTAGTAGTTGTGCCATTTTATACTTGTTCATGTTTAGTAGTTATGTCATTTTATACCTGTTCATGTTTAGTAGATATGTCATTTTATACTTGTTCATGTTTAGTAGTTATGTCATTTTATACCTGTTCATGTTTAGTAGATATGTCATTTTATACTTGTTCATGTTTAGTAGTTATGTCATTTTATAACTGTTCATGTTTAGTAGTTATGTCATTTTATACCTGTTCATGTTTAGTAGTTATGTCATTTTATACTTGTTCATGTTTAGTAGTGGTGCCATTTTTACCTGTTCATGTTTAGTAGCTATGTCATTTTACACTTGTTCATGTTTAGTAGTTATGCCATTTTATACCTGTTTATGTATAGTAGATATGTAATTTTATACTTGTTCATGTTTAGTAGTTGTGCCATTTTATACTTGTTCATGTTTAGTAGTTGTTCCATTTTATACTTGTTCATGCTTAGTAGCTATGTCATTTTATACTTGCTCATGTTTAGTAGTTATGTCATTTTATACCTGTTCATGTTTAGTAGTTATGTCATTTTATAACTGTTCATGTTTAGTAGTTATGTCATTTTATACCTGTTCATGTTTAGTAGATATGTCATTATATACTTGCTCATGTTTAGTAGTTATGCCATTTTATACTTGTTCATGTTTAGTAGTTATGTCATTTTATACTTGTTCATGTTTAGTAGTTGTGCCATTTTATACTTGTTCATGTTTAGTAGTTATGTCATTTTATAACTGTTCATGTTTAGTAGTCGTGTCATTTTATACTTGCTCATGTTTAGTAGTTATGCCATTTTATACCTGTTTATGTTTAGTAGTTGTGCCATTTTAAACTTGTTCATGTTTAGTAGTTATGTCATTTTATAACTGTTCATGTTTAGTAGTTGTGCCATTTTAAACTTGTTCATGTTTAGTAGTTGTGCCATTTTATACTTGTTCATGTTTAATAGTTATGCCATTTTATACCTGTTTATGTATACTAGATATGTAATTTTATACTTGTTCATGTTTAGTAGTTATGTCATTTTATACTTGTTCATGTTTAGTAGTTATGTCATTTTATAACTGTTCATGTTTAGTAGTCGTGTCATTTTATACTTGTTCATGTTGAGTAGTTATGCCATTTTATACTTGCTCATGTTTAGTAGTTATGCCATTTTATACCTGTTTATGTATACTAGATATGTAATTTTATACTTGTTCATGTTTAGTAGTTGTGCCATTTTATACTTGTTCATGTTTAGTAGTTGTGCTATTTTATACTTGTTCATGTTTAGTAGTTATGTCATTTTATACCTGTTTATGTATAGTAGATATGTAATTTTAAACTTGTTCATGTTTAGTAGTTGTGCCATTTTATACTTGTTCATGTTTAGTAGATATGCCATTTTATACCTTTTTATGTATAGTAGATATGTAATTTTAAACTTGTTCATGTTTAGTAGTTGTGCCATTTTATACTTGTTCATGTTTAGTAGTTGTGCCATTTTATACTTGTTCATGTTTAGTAGTTATGTCATTTTATACTTGTTCATGTTTAGTGGTTATGTCATTTTATACTTGTTCATGTTTAGTAGTTATGTCATTTTATACCTGTTCATGTTTAGTAGTTATGTCATTTTATACTTGTTCATGTTTAGTAGTTGTGTCATTTTATACCTGTTCATGTTTAGTAGTTATGTCATTTTATACTTGTTCATGTTTAGTAGTGGTGCCATTTTTACCTGTTCATGTTTAGTAGCTGTGTCATTTTACACTTGTTCATGTTTAGTAGTTATGCCATTTTATACCTGTTTATGTTTAGTAGTTGTGCCATTTTATACTTGTTCATGTTTAGTAGTTGTGCCATTTTATACCTGTTCATGTTTAGTAGTTATGCCATTTTATACTTGTTCATGTTTAGTAGTTGTTCCATTTTATACTTGTTCATGTTTAGTAGTTATGCCATTTTATACCTGTTTATGTTTAGTAGTTGTGCCATTTTATACTTGTTCATGTTTAGTAGTTGTGCCATTTTATACCTGTTCATGTTTAGTAGTTGTGCCATTTTATACTTGTTCATGTTTAGTAGTCTTTCCATTTTATACTTGTTCATGTTTAGTAGTTATGCCATTTTATACCTGTTTATGTATAGTAGATATGTAATTTTATACTTGTTCATGTTTAGTAGTTGTGCCATTTTATACCTGTTCATGTTTAGTAGTTGTGCCATTTTATACTTGCTCATGTTTAGTAGTTATGTCATTTTATACCTGTTCATGTTTAGTAGTTATGTCATTTTATACCTGTTCATGTTTAGTAGTTATGTCATTTTATACCTGTTCATGTTTAGTAGATATGTCATTTTATACTTGTTCATGTTTAGTAGTTATGTCATTTTATAACTGTTCATGTTTAGTAGTTATGTCATTTTATAACTGTTCATGTTTAGTAGCTAGATCATTATATACTTTTTCATGTTTAGTTGTTATGTCGCTTTATACTTGTTCATGTTTAGTAGTTGTGCCATTTTGTACTTGTTCATGTTTAGTAATTATGCCATTTTATACTTGTTCATATTTAGTAGTTGTGCCATTTTATACTTGTTCATGCTTAGTAGTTTTGCCATTTTATACCTGTTCATGTTTAGTAGTCATGTCATTTTATACTTGTTCATGTTTAGTAGTTATGTCATTTTATACTTGTTCATGTTTAGTAGTTGTGCCATTTTATACTTGTTCATGCTTAGTAGTTTTGCCATTTTATACTTGTTCATGTTTAGTAGTTATGTCATTTTATACTTGTTCATGTTTAGTAGTTGTTCCATTTTATACTTGTTCATGTTTAGTAGTTATGCCATTTTATACCTGTTTATGTTTAGTAGTTGTGCCATTTTATACTTGCTCATGGTTAGTAGTTATGCCATTTTATACCTGTTTATGTTTAGTAGTTGTGCCATTTTATACTTGTTCATGTTTAGTAGTTATGCCATTTTATACCTGTTTATGTATAGTAGATATGTAATTTTATACTTGTTCATGTTTAGTAGTTGTGCCATTTTATACCTGTTCATGCTTAGTAGTTGTGCCATTTTATACTTGTTCATGTTTAGTAGTCGTGTCATTTTATCCTTGTTCATGTTCAGTAGTTGTGCCATTTTATACTTGTTCATGTTTAGTAGTTGTGCCATTTTATACCTGTTCATGTTTAGTAGTTGTGCCATTTTATACTTGTTCATGCTTAGTAGTTGTGCCATTTTATACTTGCTCATGTTTAGTAGTTATGTCATTTTATACCTGTTCATGTTTAGTAGTTATGTCATTTTATACCTGTTCATGTTTAGTAGTTATGTCATTTTATACTTGTTCATGTTTAGTAGTTGTGCCATTTTATACTTGTTCATGCTTAGTAGTTGTGCCATTTTATACTTGCTCATGGTTAGTAGTTATGCCATTTTATACCTGTTTATGTTTAGTAGTTGTGCCATTTTATACTTGCTCATGGTTAGTAGTTATGCCATTTTATACCTGTTTATGTTTAGTAGTTGTGCCATTTTATACTTGTTCATGTTTAGTAGTTGTGCCATTTTGTACTTGTTCATGTTTAGTAATTATGCCATTTTATACTTGTTCATATTTAGTAGTTGTGCCATTTTATACTTGTTCACATGCTTAGTAGTTTTGCCATTTATATACCTGTTCATGTTTAGTAGTCATGTCATTTTATACTTGTTCATGTTTAGTAGTTATGTCATTTTATACTTGTTCATGTTTAGTAGTTGTGCCATTTTATACTTGTTCATGTTTAGTAGTTATGTCATTTTATACTTGTTCATGTTTAGTAGTTATGTCATTTTATACTTGTTCATGTTTAGTTGTTATGTCGCTTTATACTTGTTCATGTTTAGTAGTTGTGCCATTTTGTACTTGTTCATGTTTAGTAATTATGCCATTTTATACTTGTTCATGCTTAGTAGTTTTGCCATTTTATACTTGTTCATGTTTAGTAGTTATGTCATTTTATACTTGTTCATGCTTAGTAGTTTTGCCATTTTATACTTGTTCATGTTCAGTAGTTGTGCCATTTTATACTTGCTCATGTTTAGTAGTTATGTCATTTTATACCTGTTCATGTTTAGTAGTTATGTCATTTTATACCTGTTCATGTTTAGTAGTTATGTCATTTTATACTTGTTCATGTTTAGTAGTTGTGCCATTTTATACTTGTTCATGCTTAGTAGTTGTGCCATTTTATACTTGCTCATGTTTAGTAGTTATGTCATTTTATACCTGTTCATGTTTAGTAGTTATGTCATTTTATACTTGTTCATGTTTAGTAGATATGTAATTTTATACTTGTTCATGTTTAGTAGTCGTGTCATTTTATCCTTGTTCATGTTCAGTAGTTGTGCCATTTTATACTTGTTCATGTTTAGTAGTTGTGCCATTTTATACCTGTTCATGTTTAGTAGTTGTGCCATTTTATACTTGTTCATGCTTAGTAGTTGTGCCATTTTATACTTGCTCATGTTTAGTAGTTATGTCATTTTATACCTGTTCATGTTTAGTAGTTATGTCATTTTATACCTGTTCATGTTTAGTAGTTATGTCATTTTATACCTGTTCATGTTTAGTAGATATGTCATTTTATACTTGTTCATGTTTAGTAGTTATGTCATTTTATAACTGTTCATGTTTAGTAGTTATGTCATTTTATAACTGTTCATGTTTAGTAGCTAGGTCATTATATACTTTTTCATGTTTAGTTGTTATGTCGCTTTATACTTGTTCATGTTTAGTAGTTGTGCCATTTTGTACTTGTTCATGTTTAGTAATTATGCCATTTTATACTTGTTCATATTTAGTAGTTGTGCCATTTTATACTTGTTCATGCTTAGTAGTTTTGCCATTTTATACCTGTTCATGTTTAGTAGTCATGTCATTTTATACTTGTTCATGTTTAGTAGTTATGTCATTTTATACTTGTTCATGTTTAGTAGTTGTGCCATTTTATACTTGTTCATGCTTAGTAGTTTTGCCATTTTATACTTGTTCATGTTTAGTAGTTATGTCATTTTATACTTGTTCATGTTTAGTAGTTGTGCCATTTTATACTTGTTCATGTTTAGTAGTTATGTCATTTTATAACTGTTCATGTTTAGTAGTCGTGTCATTTTATACTTGTTCATGTTTAGTGGTCTTGCCATTTTATACTTGTTCATGCTTAGTAGTTGTGCCATTTTATACTTGCTCATGGTTAGTAGTTATGCCATTTTATACCTGTTTATGTTTAGTAGTTGTGCCATTTTATACTTGCTCATGGTTAGTAGTTATGCCATTTTATACCTGTTTATGTTTAGTAGTTGTGCCATTTTATACTTGCTCATGGTTAGTAGTTATGCCATTTTATACCTGTTTATGTTTAGTAGTTGTGCCATTTTATACTTGTTCATGCTTACTAGTTTTGCCATTTTATACTTGTTCATGTTTAGTAGTTGTGCCATTTTATACTTGTTCATGTTTAGTAGTTATGTCATTTTATACTTGTTCATGTTTAGTAGTTATGTCATTTTATACTTGTTCATGTTTAGTTGTTATGTCGCTTTATACTTGTTCATGTTTAGTAGTTGTGCCATTTTGTACTTGTTCATGTTTAGTAATTATGCCATTTTATACTTGTTCATGCTTAGTAGTTTTGCCATTTTATACTTGTTCATGTTTAGTAGTTATGTCATTTTATACTTGTTCATGCTTAGTAGTTTTGCCATTTTATACTTGTTCATGTTCAGTAGTTATGTCATTTTATACTTGTTCATGTTTAGTAGTTGTGCCATTTTATACTTGTTCATGTTTAGTAGTTATGTCATTTTATAACTGTTCATGTTTAGTAGTTATGTCATTTTATACCTGTTTATGTATACTAGATATGTAATTTTATACTTGTTCATGTTTAGTAGTTATGCCATTTTATACTTGTTCATGTTTAGTAGTTGTTCCATTTTATACCTGTTCATGTTTAGTAGTTATGTCATTTTATACTTGTTCATGTTTAGTAGTTGTGCCATTTTATACTTGTTCATGTTTAGTAGTTATGTCATTTTATAACTGTTCATGTTTAGTAGTTGTGTCATTTTATACTTGTTCATGTTTAGTGGTCTTGCCATTTTATACTTGTTCATGCTTAGTAGATATGTCATTTTATACCTGTTTATGTTTAGTAGTTGTGCCATTTTATACTTGCTCATGTTTAGTAGTTATGCCATTTTATACCTGTTTATGTATACTAGATATGTAATTTTATACTTGTTCATGTTTAGTAGTTGTGCCATTTTATACTTGTTCATGCTTAGTAGTTGTGCCATTTTATACTTGTTCATGTTTAGTAGTTGTGTCATTTTATACTTGTTCATGCTTAGTAGTCGTGTCATTTTATACTTGTTCATGTTTAGTAGATATGTCATTATATACTTGCTCATGTTTAGTAGTTATGCCATTTTATACCTGTTTATGTTTAGTAGTTGTGCCATTTTATACTTGTTCATGCTTAGTAGTTGTGCCATTTTATACTTGTTCATGTTTAGTAGTTATGCCATTTTATACCTGTTTATGTTTAGTAGTTATGTCATTTTATACCTGTTTATGTATACTAGATATGTAATTTTATACTTGTTCATGTTTAGTAGTTATGCCATTTTATACCTGTTTATGTATACTAGATATGTAATTTTATACTTGTTCATGTTTAGTAGTTGTGCCATTTTATACTTGTTCATGTTTAGTAGTTGTGCCATTTTATACTTGTTCATGTTTAGTAGTTATGCCATTTTATACTTGTTCATGTTTAGTAGTTGTGCCATTTTATACTTGTTCATGTTTAGTAGTTATGTCATTTTATAACTGTTCATGTTTAGTAGTCGTGTCATTTTATACTTGTTCATGCTTAGTAGATATGTCATTATATACTTGCTCATGTTTAGTAGTTATGCCATTTTATACTTGTTCATGCTTAGTAGTTGTGCCATTTTATACTTGCTCATGTTTAGTAGTTATGCCATTTTATACCTGTTTATGTTTAGTAGTTATGTCATTTTATACCTGTTCATGTTTAGTAGTTATGCCATTTTATACCTGTTTATGTATAGTAGCTATGTCATTTTATACTTGTTCATGCTTAGTAGTTGTGTCATTTTATACTTGTTCATGTTTAGTAGATATGTCATTATATACTTGCTCATGTTTAGTAGTTGTGCCATTTTATACTTGTTCATGTTTAGTAGTTATGTCATTTTATACCTGTTCATGTTTAGTAGTTGTGCCATTTTATACTTGTACATGTTTAGTAGTTGTGCCATTTTATACTTGTTCATGTTTAGTATTGTGCCATTTTATACTTGTTCATGCTTAGTTTTTGTGCCATTTTATATACTTGTTCATGCTTAGTAGTTGTGCCATTTTAAATACTTGTTCATGTTTAGTAGTTATGTCATTTTATACTTGTTCATGTTTAGTTAATTATGCCATTTTATACTTGTTCATGCTTAGTAGTTGTGCCATTTTATACTTGTTCATGCTTAGTAGTTGTGCCATTTATACTTGTTCATGCTTGTATTGTGCCATTTTATACTTGTTCATGCTTTAGTAGTTGTGCATTTTATACTTGTTCATGCTTAGTAGTTATGGTCATTTTATACTTGTTCATGCTTAGTAGTTGTGCCATTTATACTTGTTCATGTTTAGTAGTTATGTCATTTTATACTGTTCATGTT